>NC_055704.1:4785000-4985000 GCF_017639745.1 Melanotaenia boesemani
AGTTCTTTGTATTTACTTGTAAAACACATAGAAATATCATATAATTGGATATACTATTAGATCATTTAATTGGCTGTGTAAATATCAGAGTTAAAAAGTACAAAAACAATGTATAAAAAAAATCACTTATAAACATCTTTACAAGATATTATCATTCCACTTTTAGATCACAAAACCAAAGTGTGGTCACATTTTTTCTTTTAAATTAAGAAAAAGTTGTAAAATTACACTGATTTGCAACGACATTAGAACATGGCATCCGAAATAACATTATCTGGTTACAATAGTGTTGAGGAATCTGACCTCTGATGCTGATTTTTTGCCTAATTGACCACTGCAGGGCTTCGGTCTGAAAGCACTTAAGCAATCAGCAAAGTGTGTGTGTAAGTCTAGTAAATTAAATACAGTGTCCTAAAGAAACACTTCACGGTAAATAAAATACATAATATCAGCATAAATCAACTAGTATTCATCACTGCTACTTTAACACTTAAACATGGTATGTTTAAGTGTTAAACATGCATGCACATGTTAGCTTAAAGTAATCTGAAGTTAACAGTCATACGGTTGCTAAATCGAGATCATGCTAACGGGCAGAAATGGGCATTTTAAAGAATGCAAACATACACAGGAGCGGGACAACACTAGCAGAAAGAGTAAGTTACATTTAAAAATTAATTTTGTCTCAGAATAAACACAACTTACATCGTCAGTGACCGCTGTACCGCTGGAAACATGTCGAAGGTAGAACGTGAAGAAAAGGAAGAGGAAGTGCATAAGCCGTCTTCAAAATAAAATGCCTACTTTAAATTAAAGGTATGAATACATGAACATTTATAATTGGAAGAATTCATAACAAATTGCATAAAGCTGTTTAATACTTTAAGAAATAAGATTTTTTTTTTTTTTTAAGATCTTGAGCCTCATGTCTTGTAAAGAGGCAACCATAGGAAAACCTAATGGAACCATTCAAGAAAGTGGGTTAAACTCAGGTTTTTTTTTATTTTAGAAAGAGATTAAGTAATTTTTAGGCTACATTCACACAGGGTCTTAAAGCTCAAGTGCAATTTGTTTCAGTCATATTTCATATTATTTACATGCTGGTAGAGTCCTGACTAATTACAGGTGAGAACTTTGATAGTGGTCATGGGTGTAATATCAACCACTGAAAGATTATGGAAGAAAATATTTATTTGAGTGGTCAACATGACTGGAAAAGTGCTATACATGTAAAGTATATTTACCAAAAAGTATTTTTAATTGAGGGGAAAAAGCTAACTTTTTAAATAATTGACCATACTGGGTGGAAAAAGAAAATATCTTAAGAAATGGGCTTGTAAAAATGTTGGAATTCTTAAGTGCCCTGTAGCAAATGATCATGAAGGTACACAAAAGTAGTAGTTACTGGTCAGGTACTGATTAGTTAATGATGCGTTCCTCAGTAAGTACTTGGTATGATGTTTGACTTTTTTAGGAAGTAAACAATATAACAGATAATTACCAGTCAATGATTAAGTAGTAAGTGATGAACAAGTAAAGGTAAGATGACACAGCAGTACAAGAATATATAAATGGTACTGCTTTTCATCCTTACAAAGGCTTCCAAAACCACCAGGAAACAGGTTTTTGACTAAATGAGCTGTTCACTCAACGAGTCAGAGTAATCCAGTACTCACATGAAGAATTTCTCTTTTGTTCCTTAATAAGTCTGGTTTTGTGGGTACCAGTAAGTACTGGTTAACTGCCCATTACTTCCTGATTCGCCTGTATAGCGTTCGCTAGTAATGAAGCAAATAATTAACCAGTAGTTCCCTAATAAGTCTGGTCTTTGTGGTCACCAGTAAGTACTGGTTAACTACCCATTACTTACTGATTCGCCCCCAAGGTGTTCCCTAGTAACGAAGCAAATTTTGCGTCCAGTATTGTAAAGTGTTACCGCTTTTTACTCCCTCAGTTCAACCTTTAAGAAATCCAATTGAAATTCGTTAATTTCTTTCTTATTATTGAGCAGATTAATGCAGCAAATTCAGGGCAATTGCTCCACTGTGCAGCATCAGCTTTCATCCCGGTTCTCTCAGGTGTAAGAGGTGAGACAATTTGCCTCTTTTTTCAAATTTTTAGGCATCAGAAATATTCCAGCTCCAGTTCCACTATTAACAGTTTTAAGACAGTTCCTGTAATCAGTTCGTTTTGAAAGATCCGCCTTGTTTCCGGTTTTAATTACTTTAGTTTGGGGTCCTCAGCGTCCCTTACATTCACCAGCTGCAACTTCAGCTCTTTTTCCCTGGCTGAGCCTGGGTTGTAACATGGTTCTAGACTGGTTCCAGTAGATGGCTGGATGATGAGCAGTGGGTCGGGTCTGGTTCTGATGTAGCTCCAGCTCAGACAGATATGGTTGAAGTTGACGTGGAACTTGTTGGAACCAGGCTGAACGTTCCCAACTTTCTATCTTTTTTCTTTGCAGTTCTCTCAAACCAAAATCCGTATCCATGGCAGCAGGAAGAAAGGCACCGTAATCCAGTCTGACCTGATGGCGTCCAACGGGATGATCCACATCATCAATAAGCTGATGGACAGTACCTCGGCCACCGTGGACAGCAACAAAGATGTGAGACACTTTTTTGTTTTCATGGACTTTAATGTCTCTGTCCACAGGCTGAATGAGACGGATGGGTGGAGCCTGACCTCTGAAACAAACTGTATTTGGTCTCATGCCCACCAAGGGCCGGCTCCTTTGTAAATCCATAGAACCAGATTTCCTTCGGTGAGCTCTGGAGCTGTCCCATTCATCAGAAATGGATTTTTTTTTTAACTAACAACTCTAAACTTGAAATATTTCTGACATAAAGCCCAACAGATGATTGGAATGAGGAAGTGGTCAGCTGGTGGCCCGCAGGCCAAAATTGGAAAAAAAAAAACAGGTTGTAACAGTTATGTGTCAATGTACAGAAAAATGGTGGTGTTATATATATATATATATATATATATATATATATATATATATATATAGTGTTTTTTATATACATATATCATCTGTCTGACGAAGCATGTCTTTACATCACATGACCACAAACTGCTTCCCTCCGTCTCATTTTTCTCCAGGAGAACCTGATGCGCATCATCTCTGATTACGGCAAATTCCAGACCTTCAAATCCTTAATGGAGGTACATAATCTAGGTTCATAATCTCCTTATTATCACTGCAGTGAAAAGGGAACAAAACTTTCATCAGCTCTCATGGAGAAGCTTACATCACAGACATCACTCACCATCAGAACCAGAACCAAGGAGAAAGACCTACATCAGAACCAGAACCAGGGAGGAAAACCTCCATCAAAACCAGAACCACGAAGGAAAACCTGCATCAGAACCAGGAAGGAAAACCCATATCAGAACCAGAAACAAGGAAGAAAACCTCCATCAGAACCAGGGAGGAAAACCTAAAAAAAAAAAAAAAAATGTTTTTCGAACTTGTCCAGCATGGTGGCAGGAAAATGATGGTCTGGCTGCTGTGTTGTGCCAAACATATTTGTTTTGCCAAGAGGAGCTTTATGGGTTAGGGCAGCCCAGAGACCCAGGTGATCAGCAGCAATTCCGTAGCATGAACCCAAGCCACCCCACCATGTAAATGACCCTGGACCCACGCAGAGATCCCGCAGTCACAGGGTACAGACTCCAGTGGGCCAAGATCGTCAGCCACCAACCCCGCCAGGCACCAGCCATCCAGGGCGGCCAGAACTCACGGCCCCAAGAGCCCAGAAGAACTCGCACCACACCCAGGAGGACCAGCCCCCCCCCTCCAGATGGCCACCCAGCACCTACCCCTATATTCCAGCCACACATCCCGGGAACCAGGACACTTCAACCACTCCCCCCTTCCGCCCCTTATCCACCCTTGGCCCACCACCCCCAAGCCCACATAGCTCCCCACAAACACACACTCTCACACACACACACACACACACACATACACACACACACACACACACACACCTATATCCCTGCCCACTCCCACTCATCCTGGCATACACATACACACATTCACACGTGTACACATCCCTACTATCAGATTTATCAGAGAGAGGGGTCTGAAAACGGAATGTTGTGTTGGGGACATGTCATCCAGCATCAGAAGGAAATCTCATTCCCTCTACGTTTTCCTGTAAACTTCCTGTTTTTCTGCATCCAGCTGGGTGATACATGTTGGGGATTCACCTAGGTTTTCTGGTCTCTGCAGGAAGCCAAGCTGGTGTCCCTCATGGATGCTCCAGGGCTGATCACTGTCTTCGCTCCCACTGCTGCAGCTTTCGATGCGATGACGGAGGGACACCTGCAGCACCTTAGAAGTCCAGATGTGAGATCGACTCAGACTTTAATGTAAACCTACAGACCTCTGTTATTCCAGATCAGTTGTGGTAATTCTGTGGTCACTCCTAAACCATCAGGGTCACAATAAGCTGGTGGAGTTCCTGAGGAACCACATAGTCCAGGAGACCGCAGTGAGTACCACATCCTGCCGACTTGTCTTTTGGATGCAGTCTCAACCTTCTTCCAATGATTTTTACTTCTGCTGTGTTAAAGCTGGAAGTCTTTAACTTGGTGTCCAGCCCCACGATTGTAACAAAGGCCAATCAGGCTCTGACCATCAACGTGACAGAAAATGTGAGTATGAAACCATTGGGCCTAATGTGTAGTGCCACCATCAACCACTAGGAGCTGCTGCAGGGCTTCTCAGCCAGAAAATCATCCACTACTTTCCCCAAATATTAAACCAGAGCACTTTCCTAAACCAGGGGCAGAGCCAGAGAAGGCCAAGACTACCTTCACAACTTCAGAGGGTTTCATACTACTATTTTACAACTATTTTTTCAGTTTATCAGCATTTGTTATATTCAGACTCAATGTTGATCAAATTTCTTTGCAGTTTCACATAAAAACACAAATGAAGAAATAAAAATTAGCTTCAGTAACAGAATTTTCCACCACCCCATATTAAACTGGGTTTTAAGCAAAGTGGAAATAAAACAGGTCTCAGATTAGAGTAGGCGTGTTAATCAATGAAGTTGATCAGTTTTTATTAATATTTTAAATATTGAAAGTAAAACTATTTTTCATTGAAGAAATATGGCTACCTTTTCCCCACCAGATCACAGGAAGTCTGATCTGAAAGATTAAATCTTCGCTCTGTCTGTAATCCAGATCTGGGAATGATGGTACTAGTGTTTGTGGTGATGATGATGACAATAAGTGTTTCTGTGATGGTGGTGGTGGTGGTGATCACAGTAAGTGTTTCTATGATGGTGGTGGTGGTGATGGTGACAATAAGTGTTTCTATGATGATGGTGATGATGATGATGATGATGACAATAAGTGTTTCTGTGATGGTGGTGGTGGTGGTGATCACAGTAAGTGTTTCTATGATGGTGGTGGTGGTGATGGTGACAATAAGTGTTTCTATGATGATGGTGATGATGATGATGATGATGACAATAAGTGTTTGTATGATGGTGATGATGATGATGATGAAAATAAGTGTTTCTATGATGGTGATGATGGTGATGATGACAATAAGTATTTCTATGATGGTGGTGGTGATGATGACAATAAGTGTTTCTGTGGTGGTGGTGGTGATGGTGATGATGATGATGACAATAAGTGTTTCTATGATGGTGATGATGATGATGATGACAATAAGTATTTCTATGATGGTGGTGGTGATGATGATGACAATAGGTGTTTCTATGATGGTGATGATGATGATGATGACAGTAAGTGTTTATATGATGGTGGTGGTGATGATGATGATGATGACAATAAGTGTTTCTATGATGGTGATGATGATGATGATGACAATAAGTATTTCTATGATGGTGGTGGTGATGATGATGATGATGATGACAATAAGTGTTTCTATGGTGGTGATGATGATGATGACAATAAGTATTTGTATGATGGTGATGATGATGATGATGACAATAAGTGTTTCTATGATGGTGGTGGTGATGATGATGATGACAATAAGTGTTTCTATGATGGTGATGATGATGATGATGACAATAAGTATTTCTATGATGGTGGTGGTGATGATGATGACAATAAGTGTTTCTATGGTGGTAATGATGATGATGACAATAACTTTTTGTATGATGGTGATGATGATGATGAGGACAATAAGTGTTTCCATGATGGTGGTGGTGATGATGATGACAATAAATGTTTCTATGATGGGGGTGGTGGTGATGATGACAATAAGTGTTTCTATGGTGGTGGTGGTGGTGGTGATGATGACAATAAGTGTTTCTATGGTGGTGGTGGTGGTGATGATGACAATAAATGTTTCTATGGTGGTGGTGGTGGTGGTGGTGATGATGACAATAAGTGTTTCTATGGTGGTGGTGGTGGTGATGATGACAATAAGTGTTTCTGTGATGGTGATGGCGGTGATGTTGGTGATGATGACAATAAGTGTTTCTGTGATGGTGATGGCGGTGATGTTGGTGATGATGATGACAGTAAGTGTTTCTATTTTGGTGGTGGTGATGATGATGATGACAATAAGTGTTTCTATGATGGTGGTGGTGGTGATGATGACAATAAGTTGATAGTGGTTGTTGTGATTGTAATGGTGAAAACTGCCGTGTTGACGATTTAGGGCTGCACGATTATGGGAAAAATAATAATCACAATTATTTTGATTGAAAATGAGATCTGGATTATTTTACACAATTAGAGAAAGAGAAAGAGAGATAGGGGGGCAGCAAGTGTGACCTTTGAAGCCTTGTCTGTGGTAATACAGTCTAGTTTCTTTTCACCCAGGTCCCAGTAGCTATTGTTTGTCTCATACCGGCAGCTATGTTCTTCCCGGTGTGATCTGGAAAAAAATAGCCTGGAAACATTTCATTTTCATCTTGAAATCCGCATCAATGAAATGTAGCGCGAGATTTCTATACGGCTCTATGATGCGGCTTGACCGCAGATCCATAGCGAAACACTGGACTGTTGCCACGCTCTTCACAACAACCTCACCACACTCATCATACAGGGCAGGAGAGACACTCTACTACAGTGGAGACGAGATGGCAGTGATACCGTTTGTCCAAAGTGTTAATGAATTTCTTAAATCCCGGATTGTTCACTGTGTTCATTGAGCGCTGGACTTTGGTCCAAAAATAAAAAAGTTATTATTTAGTCGCAACTCACAAAAACTGAACATTTTTCTATTTTCTTGTGTTGCGTCGCAAGCCCCCATGTGCACGTCTACGTGAAGAAGCACAACATTTCACATGCGCCAATGTCGCCTGTCGCTTGGCTGGAGGAGGACAGCAATTTTCGCTCATCACACAAGTTCCATAAAAAATGATGGAGAAGGAGCGATGTTGCCTTCTTGTCCAGCCCATAACTGGAGAGGTGTTTGAAACTTGCGTTGAATAAAACCAAAGTGGTCGGGGCTGTGGGAGGAGAAACGGCAGTTGCGCTCAGATTTGCAACTAAAAACAGCACGAGAGTAAACTGAGAAGAAGCAAATAATTGCATCATTTAATTTTTATGTTTGTTGAAAACCCAGATCGTAATTGAGAATAAAATTCAATTAATCACCCTGCCCTATGATAAATATGCTAGTGGTTGCTATGAGGGTAATGGTGATGATGGAGGTTGTGGTTGTGGAAGTGATGATGATGGTGATGATGATTTATGTCCTCCCTATGCTGTAGGGTCAGATCCTGGTAAACGGTGCAGCTGTGTTGGAGGCGGCCGTGGAGGCTAAAAATGGACGTCTCTATGTGATGGATGGAGTTCTGACTCCGCCCTCCATCTTACCTGTCCTGCCCAACAGATGTAACATCACGAAGACTGAAATCATGAACAAGGTGACTTCAGAGGTTTAGTAGGTTTGTTTTCTTGTTTTCAGGAATCTCTGAAACATCGTCTGTGTTTGCCAACCGATTGGGAATTTGTATTGGCTGAAATCTGTCATGCTGGGTTCTGGTTTTCTGCTGGACATCATTACTGGCTTGTCAGGGACCTGGTTTTCTGCTGAGACTAAAACCTTGCTGTTTTCCAGGCGGTGTGTATGAACTGTTCGGCGACCTCTCGGTACCGCTGTCCATCAGGAGTTAACACGGTAAGATGTCTCATTTTGATGTATTTTCTGGGTTTAAAAAAAAACTGTTTAACATGATCTCTGTTGTTTAGGGACTCTCCACCCCTGGATGCATCCTCCCTCTGCTCATCGGCTCTCCACCCATCATGTTACCACAGACAGGCTGCTTCCCCCTCTGCAACACCACTGTAACGGTACTTGAACGCATTACAACTTTGTTTCATGTAGATGTTAGTGCCTGCTCCAGAAAACAGGTTACATAGAAACCCTGGGGATGTTGAAAGGAAACTCTGGTGGAAACTAAGTGGAGGGAAACTCTGGGTTTTCTGTTATAGAAAGAGACCAAAGCCACACCCTGAGTCTGCTCTGGTGGTAGCTGAGCCTGTGGCGCCTGGGTCAGAGCTTGCTGGGGAATTGGTGGGGGAGGATGAAGTGAGATGTTTTGGTGTGAAAAGTCTGAGTCATGGGGTCAGTTTGGTCGCAATAGTGACCAACTCTTTCATTTGGGTGGAGAAGTCCAGGGGGGGTGGAAAGGCTTGAGAGAGCAAGGGTGACCTTGTCTGAGGGAACAGAGTGTCTGTTCAGAAAATAAAACAGGTTGGAGGCGAACAGGTCACTCCTGACCTGTTCAGGCAGAGTCCATCTTAACAACATGCCTGCGGTCCCAGAAGAAGTTGAAATTGTGTATGAAATGAACTGGATGTGGTACATGAAGCCAACAGCCATGTATTCAGACTAAACAGCCTGCTGAATCTCTCCACGCTTCTGATCAGAGGGAGAGGTCACTGATGAATATCCGGTGATGAATAACCCAGACAGCTGATTGTACCCAGCAGTTTAGTAAAGTCCTGTTTCAGCTCCTCAGATTGTTGTTTCACAGCATCCTTCCATCTCACATGCAGGATGAGGTTTTCCACAGTTGGGTGCAGCCACAATTTGCATAATTTTGTCTCTCTCATCTGATACCACATCCTTGGAAAAGCACAGTACTTTAGTACATTTTCCACACACATTTCTCACGTCTTTCACACCAAATTCACTAACAATCAGAGTCTGAGACCCAACTGTTTGCTTTTACTTTCTGAGTTGTTCTTTGTTCTTTCCCTGTTGTGTAGGGATATATATATATATATATATATATACACACACACACACACATATATATATATATATATATATATATATATATATATATATATATATATATATATACATATATTTATGCATGCATGCATCCACTCTTGTTCAGCCTCCAGCCTTGGCGGGTCTGCCCTGTTGTTATTACCCTGCCACTGAGAGTACACTTTAGCTGGTTGAGTTGAGAACAGCCGGTTTATTCGCCTTGCTTCAATTTCTCTCGTGTACCTCTTTAAGCGGGTGGCCAAGGCTTGGAGTCGTCATTTGGCAGTTTCTATTGCTTCAGGTATGGGCATCTGGCTGTACCTCCTGGGTATCTGTTTTTTCATTGCACTTTTCTGAAGCTCTGATAGTTGGCTCACTTCTCTCCAACCTCCTCTTCCATGGTGGATATGTATCTTTATGGTTGTTTGATAGCCAAGCACCTCAAGGCTCACTGCTGCTGAGGTGTAGATCAGCTCATTGGTTTCAGTAATGGTCATTGTAGGAATCGTTCTCAAGGCTGTATTCACATCCTCCAGGAGACTTTCCGATGGTTCTTCTCTCAGCCTCTGTAATTGGCGTTGGGGTTGCCTGGTGTTCATTTTTGCCATGATCTTATCTCTTAGGTCAGTCGCTGCCTCGCTCAGCATGATTGTGCTTATTGGGGCTTCGTACCCAATCTCTGGTTGGGGAGTTGTTAACTCCCCCCTGACCTGGCGTCCTGGCTACCCCTTGCCGTAGCATTTGTGTTGTACCTCGTCAATCTCAAGCTGTGATAGCAGTTGCCGTCTGTGGATGTTGGAACATTGAGCTACTAGTTGTTTGGCAGTGAGTGTTGATTGTGGGTTTCGAAGATTCCATATTTCACACATTCTCTGCATGTAACCCCTCTGACTAGGGTTACTGGAGTAGTAGCATTCTCGCCTCCCGTCCATTTTTGTCTTGTTCCAGTCGCCCACTTCTCGCCAGGGTGCTCTGGTTCCCCAGCACCTGACGCAGACCTTGTAATCCCCGCCCCAATATATATATATATAGATATATATATATATATATATCTATATATATATATATATATATATATATATGTGTGTGTCTGTATGTGTTTATGTGGTACATAGGTTATAGAATTGTATGTGTGTATATGTTGTGTATATGTAAATTTGTGTATAGAACAAAACAGTGGAAGTCAATTTATGTTTTCGTATGTACATTTCAAAAAGGGGTAGGATTCAATAAGTTTGACTTCTTTCTACTCCTTTTTAAGCATGTTGAATTGAAAAGATTTTTGTTGTTTTTGTAACTGGTGTGATTTTGCTGTTGCTTTCTTTTTTTAACATGTTCAAAATAAACAATCATTCATTTAATGTTCAGAGTAAAAATAGCTTCATAAAAGACCGCTAGCATAAACGTGATGCAACAGACCAACAGGTTATCTGACTTTTCTAAAAATGCTGCCCTTTAAAACAACGTTTAACCAGGCAGCTTGCTCCCCCAATTCCAGGAGTTTATGTAGTGATATAGACTTTTCAATACAGCCGCCACAGAACATTTCAGTGTGCAGACCTTCATGGTTCCTACTGCTTTCTGCTGGCTGAAGACAGCGGGACAAGCAAACCCAGTATACACATGGGTAAGGTTGAACACCAGCGAAGAGGAGTTTATTTCCAAAGTTGGATGAAATGACAGAGGGGAATTTACTTCTTCCTTTGCTAAAAGCTGAATTTCAAAGTCAGATACACCCTAATTGAGTCAAAGGATGTTTTTGGGTCTGTTAGTGACTTAAAACGCCACAAGAGACACTTTTAAGCACTTAAAAGAGTGATTTTGGCATAATATGTCCCCTTTAAATCTGAGTGCATGTATTTAAAGAGATACTGTATTAATGATATGAGGTAAAAAGATGTACTATATGTGATAAAAACAGGCTTTAAACATCCACTAAATGCTTACCTAGTACAAGTAAAGAAATATGTTTTTATTCTTCAACTTCAGTTTTCCTCAAGTGGACTCAGGCAACAGTTTTCTTCCATGATACATCTCTCTCCTCAGCAGCAGCAGCAGCAGCAGGCTTCCCTTTTTCCCAGAATTCCTCTTAGTATTCCTCATACACTTCTATAAGAACCTATTGCTCTCATGGGGGAAAAATACCTGGCAGCAATCATTGGTTGCCATGTTAACACCAAGTATCAGAGCTCATTGATGATGGATTTTTATGGTGGTTCCTAACCCTGTAAAAAGATACTCAAAGCAGCTGATCTGGAACCAGAAACTTGGAGCTGGACCTGGTTCTGCTCCTGGGCTGGTTTCTGGGCAGGATCGGTTAAATGAACACCTGTTCTTGTTCAGACTGTGGCGTGCTGTAAAGGCTTCTATGGTCCAGACTGCACACCTTGTCCAGGTGGATTCCAGACTCCCTGCACCGGACATGGCCAGGTAGGGACACCTGAAGGAACAAGGCCGTGTTGTTGTTGTTGTTGTTGGCTGATGAAGGCTGGTGTTTTCAGTGTATGGATGGTGATGGAGGAAACGGGTCATGTATCTGTGAAGAGAACTTCAGGGGATCTCGTTGTCAGTACTGCTCGTCCTCCACCAATTACGGACCCAACTGTGACAGAAGTAAGTCTGACCCTCGAAATCCAGGGCATGCTGGGAGGACGTCACCTCACCTGTGCATCTCACCTGTGTGTTCCCAGCCTGTCCCTGTATACATGGCCAGTGTGACAACCGTCCGGACTCGGACGGCCGGTGTAAAGTGGACTCGTGCGTTCGGGGTTACACGGGTCTGTTCTGTGAGCGACGTACATCGGCGTGTGGTGGTCAGGTCCAATTCTGTCATGCTCACGCTGACTGTGACTTCAGCCAAGGAGCGCCCAGGTGAGTTTTCCACACGGTCACCACATGATGCTTCACCTCATCAAGTGACCATCATGAGTCCGTCTGCTGTCCCCTTCAGGTGTGTTTGTCAGCCTGGTTTTCAAGGTGATGGGATAACCTGTGTGGAGTCGGACCCATGCGCTCCACCTCTCAGAGGTGGCTGCAGCGTGAACGTGAGTGCCAGATGTTACTGGTCCAGCCCATTTTCCCTGGTCCTGTCTTACCTGGTCCAGTCTGAAATTTCTGTCCCCTGCAGGCGAAATGCATAAAGAAGGGCCCAGGAACGCACATTTGCCAGTGTTTGACAGGATGGACAGAGGATGGAGAAGAGTGCCAACCAATCAACAACTGCCTTGGTCCTGACAAAGGAGGCTGCCACCCCAATGCCACCTGCATCTATGTTGGACCCGGACAGGTAACTTCCTCTCAGTTAAATTTATTTCCAAAAGAAATGAGAAACAGCTGCTGATTTTTCATTAAGAATGTTTATACAAAACTTTTATTTCATGAGTAAACACAATGAAAAGAACTTTCCTCATAAACACATCGTTGTCATGAGTCAGCATCAGTTGTTTCCTCGTTGGTGTTATTTGTGTTAATATCTGCAAAGATGAAGTTTAATTGGTTTTAATCTGATTTTAATCTGACTGGATAATAATTACAGAGACAGCTCTAGTTAATGCTATTGCTGCTCTTGGCACTGATCTGCTGGCTACATGGACCAAGACCCATTGTAGCCATGTTTCCTGAGGCACAAAATTTGTTTTTATATGTGATGTTAATGTTTTTTTTATCCACTGTTTGCCAGTAAAAGTGCAACATACTAAGTGAGTGCAACTTATTTTTTGGACAGTGTAAAGGAAGTTGTCTGATGCTGGTAGCTTTAGCATAGCTGGTGCTATATACCCAGATAGTTTACTGCCTTGCTGCTGGGGCTATTGGCTCTGGGAGACAAGTCTACCACCGGATGAATTTGTTGAACCTATCACATTACAGTGCTCTACTACAGGCTAGGCCTGATCTGCTTAGTGATGTGCAGGAGGTGTTGGTATGACAGTACAGACCGAATCATTGCTGAGGCAGAGGGCTACAGAGGTGAGGGAAGAGTGACAGTGTAAGGTAACTCATCTCGACAGTCACCAAGCTACCACTGTCGCCCATTCTTCTCTGCAGCCCCCGTTCACTCAAAAACAAACTGGATATTCTGTGCTTACTGGTCGGAGCCTGCTATGAATTCCCTGAGTCTGGAATAATGGCTTCTACAGAAACATGGCTCAGTGCTGATGTTCTAGACAGCCTTATACAAATTGATAGGGTTTTCACACATACGCCTGGCAATTTTGGGGTCTGGCAAAACACGGGGTGGGGTGGGGGGATAGTCATTTCTGTTAGAGGCAGGAAATGTAACCTCAACCTCTCAAACCCCTCTGTGTAACCCTGCGACCGTTTTACCTTCCCCAGAAGTTCACCAACATATTTGTGTGCGTGGTTTATGTTCCACCAAGTGGAAAGGCCACCGGAAAAGCAAGCCAAATTTCAGACATTGTCCACACCCATCTCCAGAATAAAGCCAATGTGCCTATGCTCATCCTTGGTGAGTTAAACCTGTGCGGCTTGAGGAAAGCTTTGCCTGGATGATTTGATCAATATGTTCAGTGCAACACTAGGGACGATAAGATGCTTCACAAGTGCTATGGAAATATTAAAGATGCTTATACAGCCAGAGCTTGACCTCCACTAGGCAATTCAGATCACAATTTAATCCAGCTAATCCCCACCTATAGATCAGTCTTTAAGTCCAGCAAACCTGAAGTTCACTCAGTCAAAATTTGGTCAACTGATAAGAAAGTGAAAGGATGCCTCCTATGCACAGACCGGAACGCCTTTGTTCTGCAGAAGCAATCGCTGGATATATATATTTTATGTTGATTCCATACAAAAACCATCAAGAAATATCAGAACAATTAACCCTAAATCACCCGGGACATAAAAAAACTGCATCGACAGGAAGACGAGGGCCTTCAAATCAGGGGACAGTACTTAGATCAGGACTGCACAAAAGGACATCTACCAGAAGTTAAGAGCTAAGAGCACTGTGGCATCAGCTCTTCCAGCTCTCAATTGACACTGAGTACCAGAGCTGTGGAAAAGATCAGTTATTATCCCAGTCCTTAACAATGTGTGCCCCCAAGTGAACAATGATTATGGGACTCTGCGGGTAAAATCATTGGTACAGCAATACTGAGGATAAAGATAAAGATACTTTGACTTTAACTGGATCATTGGTTCATGGTGTGTGTATGTGTGTGGTAAGAGTAGCAGAAGCCGGGAGTCTTTAATGTTATGCTCTCCTGCAAACACCAGGTAGATCTGAATTGGTTTAGCGAAGCTTTTATTTAAAAAAGAATAACTTTGTTTTCACGTCTGAACTCCACATGTAGATGGGGAACTACAGGGGCCCAACATTGAGCCTTAAGGAGCTTTATGTGTAGATGCTGAATAAATGGAGCCTAGGGGAGCTTCATGTGTCCTCTTTGTTTCATTAGATCTATAGTTATCAGCTGATATGAAGTAGTATTTTGTCTTTAAGTAGAATTTAAACCAAAGTTCAGCACTGAGCAGAGTCTGTTTTGTTTATCTGCTCAGAGTGACTGCACATGTAAAGCCGGCTACAAAGGAGATGGGCAAATCTGTGAGGCTGTGAATCAGTGTGTGACTGAAAATGGAAGCTGTCACTACCTGGTAAGTTCTGGACATGTTCTGTCTGATAAATAAAATGAACCAGATGATTAATTGACAGAAATTCATAACAACCATCAAGTAGGCAGAAGATGAACATGTGGTCTCTGAGAAGCAGCTGATTGGTGTAACTGTGTTCAGGCTACCTGCCGCCTGATATCCTATCAGTGGAAGTGTGTCTGTGATGACGGATATGTTGGAAATGGACACCTGTGTTTTGGCACAGTTGAACAGGTGAGTGGCAGTCACGTTTATTTAGCTTAATTTTTAATTTAACTTTTAGGCTGAGAATGTTTTCCTCCTAATTTTAGGAGCTGATGATTCTGCCCAGCGCCACAGACTTCTTCACCTGGACCACCGTGAGTGTGTCGCACATGATACATGATTGGATCTGAAACTTCTTAGAACAGCATCACTGAGCTGAGCTGCATTGGGGATAATGATACATGCCACAGATTTACATAAAATGAATACAGATGTGTTTAGTTGCATAAATGCATAAAACTAACTCTTGTTCTTAACATTCAGTTAACCTTCTAAGCGCCAAAGTTGCAAAACTGTGACAAGCATTAGGCCTCATCTCCAGAAAGAGCTTAAAACCTGTTACTGCTTCCTACCACTAGATGGCAGATGTGTGAATCAGCTGTCAACACGAACAATCGGCCGCCCCTGTGTAAATGTTGGATGCAGTCGCCAACTTCTATGACTCACAGCTTATGAAAAACGCAAAAATCAAAATCTCAGCAAATTAGAATAGTATGAAAAGATTCAGTGTTGTAGCCTCTCCGTGCCACACTCTAATCAGCTAATTAATCCAAATCATCTGCAAAGGACACTTAAGCATTTAAATCAGGGGTGCTAAAAGTTGGTCCTTGAGGGCCGCTGTCCTGCAGATTTTCCAATGTTTCCTGCACAACACACCTGACTCAAATGAAATAGATCCAACAGCC
This sequence comes from Melanotaenia boesemani, assembly GCF_017639745.1. Classification (NCBI taxonomy): domain Eukaryota; kingdom Metazoa; phylum Chordata; class Actinopteri; order Atheriniformes; family Melanotaeniidae; genus Melanotaenia; species Melanotaenia boesemani. Next base: position 4,800,784 of record NC_055704.1, read on the forward strand.
AATTAAGTTTTGCACAATGACTCATCAATTGGAGTCAGGTGGTTTTGGAGCAGGGACTCATCAAAAACCTGCAGGATTGTGGCCCTTGAGAACTGGAGCTGGGCATGCCTATTTTAGTTGAATTCATCATCATGGTGAAGGTTGCTGTCTTGACAGTTGTGCAGAAAACCATCATTGACACCCTCCACAAGGAGGGAAAGCCTCAAAATGTATTTGCAAAAGAAGTTTGATGCTCTCAAAGTGCATCAAAGTACATCAATATAAAGTTGGGTGGAAGAAAAAGGTGCACAACCCGCAGGGATGACCGCAGCCTGGGGATTGTCAGGAAAATAATAAGAATAATAATAATGGATTAGATTTATATAGCGATTTTCAAGGCATCCAAAGCTCATTTACATTGTATGGATTATTCATTCACTCTTCATTCATACCTGGTGATGCTAAGCTACATGTGTAGCCACAGCTGCCCTGGGACAGACTAACAGAAACATGACAGCCCATGGTGGCCTCTCAGACCACCACAGAACATTCATATAACATTCCTACACCAGCGATGCTAACACTGGTGAAGTGTCTTGCCTAAGGACATGACGACAGGTGACTGGGGGGGGGGATTGGCCAACCTTCCAATTATTGGATGACCCGCTCTACCACATGAGCCACTGCCACCCCAACAAAAAGGCCATTCAAAAATGTGGGGGGATCTTCATAAGTGCGAACTGAGGCTGGAGTTAGTGCTTTGAGAGCCACCACACATAGATGGATCCTTGACATGGGCTTCAAATGTCGTATTCCTCTTGTCAAGCCGCTCCTGAACAAAACACAACATCAGAATCATTTTACCTGGACTAAAGAAAAAATTAACAGGGGGCGTCATTTATAAAGCTGCCATAGGTACAAAGACCAGCATACTGCAATTATAATCCCACATGGGAGACGGGTGCGCTGCCAACTGAGATATCCAGCCTCACTATCCAATGCTTCTGGCATGTCTTACCCTCTGACATGGCGTTGACAGCATCTGCCGCAAGATACCACTATTCTGCCTTTCTGACCCGGTAATGCCCACGCCATGCCCACTAAATAAAATCTTTTTATGTTTTTCAGCGTGGTCCATCAGGAACTCAGTCTCACATTCCGAAAATATCCTCTTCTTCCCTCTTTTCCCCTCCTGAGCGATCATGGAAATTATATAATTGTAAGATATGACGCTGAACAGGTAGACACAGTCGCAGGTTGTAGTTTCTAGAAGGTTTAATTATGTCGGTCAGTAGAGAGAATGCATGAGCATAGACAAGACTAGACAAGGAGTGGAAGTGGACTGAAGGTAGGGATGTTGACAGGTGTTGGTTGTTAGGCTGATCAGGGAGTGCAGGTGGTAGCCATGATGGCGGAGTCCGGTGGGTATGGGATTTGTAGTTCTTTCCAGGGCTCAGTATTCTGGAGATGATGAGCGGACTGGTGGAGGAGGCGCAGGCCTGACAGAGCCCCCCCCTTGAGGCACGGCTCCTGACGTGCCATGCCGGACACCCGGAGGGCGATCCCGAGGACGAGGGGCAGGACGGTCGGGCCTAGCCCGATGGAAGTCCCGGATGAGGTCAGGGTCCAGGATGTCGTCACGTGGGACCCAACTCTGCTCCTCCGGTCCGTACCCCTCCCAGTCCACCAGGTATTCAAGGCGTCCCTGGCGACGCCTGGAATTCAGAAGGGACCGGACCGAGTACGCCACGGAACCCTCAATCTCCAAGGCCGGAGGAGGGTCGTCAGGCGGAACCTCATCAGCAAGGGGACCCCTGACCACCGGCCTGAGGAGGGAGACACGAAACGTGGGTGAATGCGATATTGAGAGGAGAGCAAAAGAGTATACGACACCTCATTGACCCGGCGAAGGACCTTGAAGGGCCCGACGAACCGAGGACTCAGTTTCCTGCAGGGTAACCGAAGTGAAAGGTCCCGAGTGGAGAGCCACACACGATCCCCAGGCCAATAGACAGGGGCCTCAGAATGCCTGCGGTCTTCTGGTGGCGGATCGCACGACGCAGCTGGATGTGGGTGGATTCCCAGACGCGTTCCGCCCGGCGGAACCAGTTGTCCACAGCGGGACCCCCGGCAAGATCCGGATGCCAGGGGCAAAATGGAGGTTGGAGACCCAGCACGCACTGGAACGGCATCAGCCCGGTGGAAGCATTCCGGAGGGAGTCCTGGGCATACTCCGCCCACGGCAGGAACCGGGCCCAGTCGTGCTGGTTGCGTGAGCAGTGGGCTCGGAGGAACCTCCCCAGTTCCTGATTAGTGCGTTCAGCTTGGCCGTTAGACTCTGGATGGTATCCGGAAGTCAGGCTGACCAAGACCCCCAGGCGATGAAGGAACGATCTCCAAACCCGGGATATGAACTGGGGGCCCCGATCAGAGATTATGTCCTCAGGCAGACCAAAGTTCCTGAAAACAAGGTTGAACACAGCTTCTGCAACCTGAAAGGCAGTAGGGAGGTTAGAAAACGGAATAAACTTGCAGAATTTGGAGAAGCGGTCCACGACCACCAGGATCACCGTATGCCCATCCAAGACCGGCAGGTCAGTGACAAAATCCACTGCAATGTGAGTCCAAGGTCTCTGTGGGACAGGTAAGGGCAGCAGCTTCCCCGCCGGCGGGTGGCGTGGTGACTTGGTCGTGGCGCACAGAGAGCAGGATTTAACATACTGGTCGACATCAGAGGCCAGGTTGGGCCACCAGTACTTCTGGGAGATCAGTTGAGCAGTGCGTTTTCTGCTGGGATGACCTGAGGACGTAGACGTGTGAGCCCACCTAATAATCCTGTCACTAAGGGTCTGGGGCACGAAGGTGCGGTCGGCCGGACACGTTGGGGGTGCTGGTGACAGTCGGGACTCTCGTTCCAGGTCAGCGTCCAGGTCCCACACGATGGGGCTGACGAACACAGCTGCGGGGAGAATGGTAGTGGGCTCCAGGGACGGTGTAACAGGGCAATCTCGACGAGACAGAGCGTCGGCCTTGGCATTCCGGCTTCCAGGTCTGTAGGAGATGGTAAAGTTAAAGCGAGAGAAAAACAGAGCCCACCTAGCCTGGCGTGGGTTCAGGCGCTTTGCTGTGCGGAGGTACTCCAGATTGCGGTGGTCAGTCAGGACTTGGAATGGCTGTAGCGACCCCTCTAGCCAATGGCGCCACTCCTCCATGGCCAATTTCACTGCTAGTAGCTCACGGTTCCCCACATCATAATTTCTTTCTGCCGGGGACAGCTTCCTGGAGAAATAAGCGCAGGGATGTAATTTGGGTGGCTCACCGGACCGTTGTGAGAGGACGGCCCCAACACCGGATTCGCTGGCGTCAACCTCCACCACAAAGGCCAGACTGGGGTCAGGTAGGCGCAGGATCGGTGCGGTGGTGAAACGTCTCTTCAGATCCTCGAAAGCCTCCTGAGCAGCCGGTGTCCAAGTGAGCGTCCTTGGTTTCCCCTTGAGGAGTGTTGTGATGGGAGATGCCACTGAACTGAAGTTTCGGATGAAACGTCGGTAGAAGTTAGCCAACCCTAAGAATCGCTGGAGCTCCTTAACCGTACGAGGTATCGGCCATGACGTCACCGCCTTGACCTTATCCAGGTCCATCCTCACCCCCTCCGGACCGATGACGTATCCAAGGAAGGAGACGGTGGGGGAGTGGAACACGCACTTCTTCGCTTTAACATACAGCCGGTGTGCCAGAAGCCGTTCCAGGACCTGTCGGACATGCTGGATATGTTGAGACCTAGATTTAGAGCATATGAGAATATTGTCAATGTATGCCACAACAAACTTTCCTAACATGTCCCGCAACACATCATTAATGAGGCTCTGGAACACTGAGGGGGCGTTAGCCAGGCCATAGGGCATCATGCAGTATTCGAAGTGGCCTGAGTGCGTACTGAAGGCAGTTTTCCATTTATCACCCTCCTTAATGCGCACCAGGTTGTAGGCGCTGCGCAGGTCCAGTTTGGTGTAGATGGTGGAACCACGTAATTGGTCTAGAGCACTGGGAACCAGGGGGAGAGGATACTGGTACTTGATTGTGATGTCATTAAGACCCCTGTAATCGATACACGGTCGGAGACCCCCATCCTTCATTTCCACGAAGAAGAACCCAGCCGAAGCCGGGGAAGAAGAAGGACGGATGAATTTCTGCAGCAGCGCTTCCTCCACATATGTTTCCATGGCCTTCTGTTCAGACAGCGTGAGTGGATAAATGCGACTCCGTGGGGGCTAGGTCCCCGGTAGAAGATCGATTTTGCAGTCACTGGACTGGTGTGACGGCAGACAGGTGGCGCGGAGCTTGCTGAACACCTCCTGCAGGTCCTGATATTCCTTGGGGACAGGTGAGTCGGTGGTCGCCGAAGGGCTCTCAATGGAGGTGGAAGCACAGCCCAAAACCACTGAGCTATCCATTGGTGCTGTGGGAAAACTCACTTCCAGTGAAATGTGGGTGTGTTTCTACTAAGCCAGGGAAGACCCAAGACGAGGAGATGACGGGACTGTGGGAGAACGAATAAGGAGATATCTTCCTGATGGGACCCCACTCTGAGCTTGAGGGGGCCTACGAAATGGGTAATGGTGCCTCCACTGATGGGTCTTCCATCAATAGCCTGGATGGCGACTGGAGTGGGGAGACGATGGAGTGGAAGATGGAGCCGGTTAACCAGGATAGGAGAGATAAGATCACCTGCCGCCCCGGAGTCTATTAAGGCTGAAACAGGACAGTTTGAATCACCAGGATATACACACACTGGGATGGAGAATTGATCCCAACAGTAAGAGGGCGGAGCTGCACTCACCCGGGAATCAGCCGACCACCGACCACTCTTCTCGCGTTGTGTCCGGGGCGCGTGAGGGCAGTCTGGCAGAAGATGATCCTCCTCACCACAGTGCATGCATAAGCCTTTTTCCTTACGGCGTCGTCGTTCTGACGCGGACAACCTGGCACGCTCCACCTGCATAGGCTCCTCCGCTGAATCATCCTTATACGTGGACCGACCGTGGGCGTGATGTCTTTCGCGGTGCAGGTTTTCCAAGCGGATGGCCAGGGAGATGAGAGCGTCCAAGGTGAGGGCATCATCCCGACAGGCTAACTCTGTTTGGATGTTAGAGCAGAGCTCCTGCCGGAAGACGGTAATCAGCGCCGATTCGTTCCACCCACTTGCTGCTGCCGTGGTGCGGAAGTCAAGAGCATAATCTGCCACGGATCAGGAGCCCTGCTGGAGTCGAAGAAGGCGTTCTCCTCCCTCTCTGCCCTCAGGAGGATGGTCGAAAACGGAACGAAATAGTCGTAAGAAGCCTGGGTAGGATGTCAGACTGCTCCCGCCGTTGTTCCAGGGGGCGGTGGCCCACTCCCATGCTCGACCACCCAGAAGAGAGATGACGGTGGCGATTCGCTCGCTGTCCTGCAGCCCGGGATGGTAGGTGAAGTACAGGTCGCACTGAAGGAGGAAGCCAGCTCAGCCTGAAGAGTCGCCATGGAAGACCTCCAGGAGTCTCACCGGGGAGGCAGCAGGTCGCGGTGCGGAAGGGGCAACAGCCATCAGCGTCGGAGTTGGAGCGGGATTTCCCTCAGCCGTTGGTGGCGGATGATGTTGGATCTGAAGATGTCCGAGAAGATCGGCCATCACGGCTTCCTGTCTTCCCAGTCTCTGTTCCAACGCGTTGACTGCTGCAGTAAACCGAGTGAGGTCGGTGGTTTGCTCAGGGACCGGGGCTGAAGCAGAGGAAGGTCCCTCGAACAAAGAACTACCTGCTGTGTCCATGGTAGGTCTAGTCTTCTGTAAGATCTGACGCTAAACAGGTAGACACAGTCGCAGGTTATAGTTTCTAGAAGGTTTAATTATGTCGGTGAGTAGAGAGAATGCATGAGCATAGACAAGACTAGACAAGGAGTGGAAGAGGACTGAAGGTATATATAGGGATGTTGACAGGTGTTGGTTGTTAGGCTGATCAGGGAGCGCAGGTGGTAGCCATGATGGCGGAGTCCGGTGGGTATGGGATTTGTAGTTCTTTCCAGGGCTCAGTATTCTGGAGATGATGAGCGGGCTGGTGGAGGAGGAGCAGGCCTGACAATAATGAATATTTGTTATAGCCATTCACCTTTTATAAGGGCATGGCAAGACGTTCTCTCACGTGCACCCACTTTGGAGTTGAATCTGATTTATGAACAGAAACAAGTGTGGGATGTGCGCGCACTTTTATAAAGCTGAAAGTTTTTCTGCTCCTCATTTCCTTTTTTCTCTGCGGACACCACCTGTTTCGTTAGGATTTTCATGTAAAGAGGCTGCAGGTAGGTGACGCTGGTGGCAGGTAAGTGATGCTATTGCTGTAGGTGACATAGTTCCGGTAAGACAGCAGATTCAAACTAGGCACGGGCAAACATTTATGCATTCATTCAACTCTATTTTTTGCCAGTCTGGTTAAAATATTCTTGAAAGTAGGAAAATAGTGTCTTTTAAGGTACACTCTGGAGCACAGCGAGAAGGATTTGGCCAGCCTGACAGATTTTATAGATCGTTGACAGAATCGTTATGGGAAAACTGAACAACATGTCAACCCCCTCCACCTCATCTAAGGCCAAGAGACAGCGAAATAAGGATTCACCTGGAGCTTTTTCACCACAGGGGAACAACTTAACAGACGTTCTTATCTCTATAGATAAGAAACTCAGTAGTTTTGATGCGCATTTAAGCCTGGTAGAAATTCTCCACAAGGAGTTCCATCCGTTACGCAAATCACTAGAATTCAGCCAGAGGCAGGTGGAAACTCTGCCTGTAGAAAACCCCGGTCTCAGAGAGTCAGTAAAATCCCTCACTGAGGGCTTGACCCGTCTCTCTGAGGAAAATAAGAAGATAAAGGAAACGGCGATCGATCTGCAGGCACAGAGCATGAGAGAGAATCTGGTATTTGCAGCGATTCCAAAACAGACAGAGGAGGACCCTGAGACCACAGTGAAAAGTTTCAGCAAAACTCACTTGAAGCTCCCGGAGGAAGCGGTGAAAAACATCTCCTTTCACAGAGTCCATCTATCATCATCCATCCATCTATCCAGCAGACCAAGACCCATTGTAGCTAAGTTTGTTAGCTTCAAACAGAAGGAGCAGGTGAAGAACCAGGGCCGCGAACTGAAGGGGACGAACTTCAGAGTAAATGACCAATATCTGAGAGAAATTCTGGACCAATGAAGAGTCCTTTTTCCCATCAGGAGAAAATCCATCGCTGAAGGCGCTCTCTCTGTCATCACAGTGGATAAATTATTTATTAATGGACAGCTATACCACGACCCGGACATCACGCCGTGGCTCTACTGTCTTGGTATGTGCTTTAATTTTCCTGTATTCTCACTAGATCATGTTATATCTATAAAACCACCATAAAAGATCATTTAGTTAACAGTAAATCCACTGCCTGTCTCCACAACATTGCTCTCAACATGGATGTGTTTTTTAAATAATTTTTTACTTTTGGCACTGTCTATCTTTTCACTTCTCACTCTTCTTCTCTCTGACCCTTTCACGATAAATGGTAAACCCACCTGTCACGCTTGAACATGAGGCCCAGCCTGCTAGTACACATTAGCATTTTGCATGATTCACGCAAACGCACATGTGCAATGTATGAGGGAACAGCGCAAACGCACATGCAGACATTTAACACACCGATCCATGTCGCACACTCAGCCGGCAGACACACATGCATGCAGAGAGGCAGTGGGACGCACGCACGCTTCAGTAATATGCATGTAGCTCTCTTTTTATTTGTCAGATGTCGGACACTTTGAGGTTTGTTACTTGGAATGTGCACGGAGCTGGTACAGGGGAGAAGAGCTTAAAGATTTTCAATTGGCTGAAAGAAATAAAAGCAGACATTGTCCTCCTTCAAGAGACTCATTTATCAAACTCAACAATAGATCTTCTCTCAACAACCCAGTTTCCACATGTGTATTCAGCTTGTTATAATTCTAGGCAAAGAGAAGGAACAACTCTTATTAATAGAATGTTAAACTTTGACATTGATATTATAATCATAGACCCAAAAGGCAGATTCGTAATAGTTACAATATCTATTCAAAATGTTAAGTTATGTATTGCAAATGTATATAGTCCAAATGTTGATGATCCCTCCTTCTTTCACTCCCTCTTCACCTCACTCTATGGTCACTCACATAATAAATTAATTGTGGGGAGTGATTTTAATATTATACTGGACCAACATAGTACCACAGGAAGTCATGGAGTCTGGAAATCCTCAGAAACTGTTAAACATGAAGGATTTTGGTCTGTGTGATGCTTGGCGCTCTCATAATCCTACACTAAGAGAATACACCTTCTCTTCAGTTCACCATTCCTACTCTAGATTAGATAATTTCTTAACTAGCAGCTCGCTGATGAATGACATGTCAGAAATCAGAATCCATCCTATTAGCATTAATGATCACGCACCAGTATCATTCACTCTGAGAAAGAAGAACAGTTAACCAGCAACTAGAAACTGGAGATTTAATACGTCATTACTTAAAGATCCTGAGTTTATCAGCTACTTCAAAAGAGAATGGTCCTTATATCTAGAAAACAACAACGTGCCAGAAACTTCAGAGTGTGTTCTTTGGGAAGCAGGAAAAGCAGTAATGAGAGGGAAAATAATTTCCTTCTCTTCTCATAAGAAAAAGAAGGAAACTTGGAGAATCTCAGAGTTAGAAATCCTTAGAGGACGCTTACCATGTCTCCCCAGAAGAACACATGCTAAATGCTATAAGGAAAGCTAAACTTGAACTTAATGAAATAATAGATAAAAAGACGCAATACTTGGTACAAAGACTTTGCTTGGAGAACTTTGAACATGGCAGCAAATCTGGAAGGTTCCTGGCTAATCAGTTAAAAACAAACAAGGAGAAAACAACCACCTCCTCTGTCAGAGATCCAGAAGGAAACATCAGCCACGACCCTGACAAGATAAATAACACTTTCAAAGAATTCTATAAAACATTATATACATCACAACTAACTACAACAGATGACAATATTGATAAATTCCTTAGTAACATCAATCTTCCAAAATTAAAACATGAAAATAAAATGGCCTTGGATTCACCCCTTTCAGTCGGCGAACTCCAAGAAGCTCTCCAGCATATGCCCAACAATAAAGCCCCAGGTCCAGATGGTTACCCAGCAGAATTCTACAAAGAATTCTGGACAATGCTGGCACACCCACTTTCTACAATATGATATTATAAATAAAGGAAAAACAAAAGATACCTTCAAAAATGAACCTAGCTAATATTATTCTACTATTAAAACCAGGAAAAGACCCGACACTACCATCCAGTTACCACCCAATTTCATTAATAAATGTAGATCTTAAAATAATCAGCAAGGCTCTGGCCAGATGGATAGAAAAATAACCCCTCTAAGAATACATCCTGACCAAACAGGATTTATTAAAGGTAGACATTCCTCTACTAATTTATTAGCATAATAGATTATTCTACTCTCCATAATTTCGAATCCACAGTCATTTCTTTAAATGCAGAAAAAGCATTTGGAAATTTTTATTTGCAATGTTAAACAAATTTGGGTTTGGGTCATCTTTCATAGATTGGATAAAAGTATTATATAACAACCCAAATGCATGTGTGAAGACCAGTGATCAAACTTCTCTAAGCTTCTGTTTACAAAGAGGCACCAGGCAGGGCTGCCTGCTTTCTCCATCACTCTTTGCTATTTATATTGAACCCCTAGCTGCTGCCATAAGACAAAATAAAGAGATTAAAGGAATCCATGCCAAAAATATAGAACATAAGATAAGTCTTTATGCTGATGATGTATTGCTTTTCCTCCAGAACTCACTGACATCTCTCCCCTAGACAATCACTAATTAACACATTCTCCTCAATATCTGACTACTCTATTAACTGGTCTAAGACTATAGTTATGTTCATTAACTGTGCCCTAGAAAGCACACCCAATACTACAATACAGTCTGAAAACATTAGATATTTAGGCCTAAACATTTCCCCCAGGTTATCAGAACTAAATTATGTCCAGCTACTTAAAGCAATAGAGGATGATCTCTCACGGTGGAGGCACTTACCCATATCCCTCATGGGGAGGGTTGCCGCAGTTAAAATGATGGTTCTACCTAAAGTCAACTACCTGTTTTCAGTGATACCCACTAAACCATCCTCCAGCTGGTTTAAGTCACTGGACTCACATATATCCAAATTTCAATGGAAAAACAAGCCATCACGTATCAGTCCAAAAACTTTAAAACAGACTAAAGACAGAGGTGGATTGGAGCTACCCAACTTTAATCACTATTTCTTAGCTAACAAGCTGCAATTTATGTCCAAATGGCTTAAACCTAGCGGTCTGGATGGGCCTTCGTTAGATGTAGAGCAAGCATTGTGTGAGGATATGGTTATCTCTGACCTGCCATGCTCAGCCATCAAAACACATCAGTGTTTTAAAACCATCAGCATCAGTTCCTTGTTAATGGCTTGGTAGGAATGTCTAAAAATAACTAAATCTTCTCGTTTTCCATGTAAGCTTACACCCTCTGGAACAACCCTGACATCTTGCAAAACAAAAAGCTGATTAATTTCAATTTCAAAATGACTAAGAATTCAAATATGCAACTAATACAATTCATAATTCTGCATGGAACTCATTATACAGGACAAAAGATGTTCAGGATGGGTCTGTCACAATCAAACATCTGCCCACACGGCACTGAAAACTCGACTGACATCTATCTCCATGCCTTATGGTGCTGCACACCTGTCCACAGGTTCTGGCTTCAGGTATGTGAAGACATGTCAGCATGGCTTAAATAATATTCCTGCAAGCCCCGCATTGTGTCTACTAGGTCACTTGGGTGACATTAGTATGGCAATTAACTCTGCACACATGATACGCACAGCATTATGCATTGCAACTAAAGCTATCCTTGTGAAGTGGAAAACCAAAAATAATCTGCATATCCAGCAGTTTAGGAATCTCTTAGTAGACCACATCAGTAGTGAGACAATGTCTGCCTCCTCAAAGAACCAGTTAGCTGAATCTCATTCCCTCTGGTCCCCTGTGATTAGCTCCATCACTTAGTGTAGGTGGAAGACTGTGACCTCGTCGCTTTGGGGGCTGAAAATGGCAAGGAGTGACTGGTGGTTGCGGGTTCTTGGTGGTTTCCCGTAGTGCGGGGCCGGGCTGCTCTGCGGTGGGGGCGGCTTGTGGGGGCCAGCATTTGGGGTCGCCTCGTGGCGGGGGGTGAGGCCACTGGTGGTGCCTGGGTCAGTGGGCGTTGTCCCTGCGCCGGGTGGCCGGGGTATTCTGGGGCGGGCTGGGTGGGGGTTCTGGGCTCTGGTGCCTGGGGGTGGCCCCACTTCCATCCAAGGTGGTGGGGTCCGTATGTGCCGGGGGTCTGGGCCTGCCCGGATGTGCTGCTACACTGCGACTTAGTGTATTCCCTGGTGTCTGGTTGCCGCCCTGGGACCCAGTGTATGGCCCGGAGTCAGGAGGGGTGCACGGGTTTGGGCTGAGTGGGGTTCATGGGACTGTAGGGGGGAGGTGCTGGGGTGTGAGACAGGGACATCTGTTAGTTGTGTGTGTTTATGCTGTGGGTGTGTGTGTGTGTGTGCGAGTATGCATGTGCTAGTTTGAGTGGGAGCGTGCAAGATCACAGGTGAGTAGGTGGGGTGGGGAGGGATGACATGACCCTGTGGGGGAGGCCTTGGTGGGCCTGGCTTTGGTGCGCCATGGATCTGGGCTCTCCCCCTATTTTCGTTCACTCCTCTCCTTTCCCGCTGGTTGTGTGGTGGGTGGATGCCTTCTGGGGTCGGTGGCGGCTCGTTGGCTGCAGTCGCTGATTGGCCGGTCGTGGGGGACGGCTGCTCCTTGCCTGTTATGCCCTGGGGGGCCTCTTAGGGAGTGGGGGTGCCTAGTGCTACTAGCAGCTCACCTCCCAGAGGGAGGTTCGCTTCCCTTCGGACTTACATCCCCGGACCCCACTCTTTGGCTGCACCCTGTGGCGACTTGCCTCTGTTTTAATTACACTTAGACAGCAAAACACAAGACACACACAAAAAAAAACTTGGCTCAATAACAACATCAGAGACCATTCAGCGCGAGCAGCTAATCTGCTATCGGCCAGACAGAGCTTGAGCTGAGGATGGGAACAAACAGAGTTTTTAACCACAGCATTAAAACAGCTATACTGCTCATTACTGTTTACTTTCCTCTAAGTGCCAATGAAAACAACACGAGTGAGACATTGAATAAACTGGATCAACACATCAGTGAGCAGCAGACAGCCCATCCTGATGCCTTGATAATGTTGGCGGGGGATTTCAAACATGCAGACCCAAAGAGCGTATTTTCAAAACTACACTAACGCAGACTTTCCAACACGTGGAAACAACCCACTGGATCAGGTTTACACCATGCCAAGAGGAGCCTACAAGGCCCTTACCCTCCCACACTTTGGCGCCTTTGACCACATCATTGTCATGCTAGTGCCAGCATACAGACCATTGGTTAAAGGGGGCCCAAAACATCACAGAGGTCCAACAGCACAGCACATGAAAGTAGAAACCAAGTCATGAGCCATGCAGTAAGTCTGGCTGGTCTCTAAAACTCCGCTCACTCCGGAGTCTCACGCCATATTGCCCAGCAGTGCCAGATAAGCTGTTGTGCTTCTTAACACCTTTTTATATCCAACCATCAGTCATCTTTCTGAAAACCTACAGGTGGGGAAATAGCCTGATTGTAGCCTAATTGACAAGCACGTTTCTACGGGAACCCTATTATTTAAATTGTAATTATTATTTTGTGTGGCACATGTTGGCATCAGACTGTCGCCTTATTAATTATTCTGAATGTATTTTGTAATGTAAGTTTATTTTTACAAACAAAATGACAGAACATATTTTAGAGGTTGAGGTTCTTAATAAGAAGAATGCCAAATAAGGACTTCCTATGCAGGGAAGTGGGATTTAGTGTCCATTATTTATTATTATTATCCATGTTTGATTTCTTGCTTGTGTTGTTCTTACTCTCAGATGTAAGTTGCTTTGGAGAGAAACATCTGCTGAATAACTGTACACAACATTATTTTCTTGGCGCAGGCTTTAAAGGGTCAAAGATGGCCGACTGTTTTTTTGCATAACTTGATGAGTTTGTATTTTCTCCGTCCTGTCAGGACTCTGGTCTGTTTCCATCTCTGCCAGATCAGAACATCACCTTCATGGTTCCAACATCTGCTGCTGTGGGTAAAATGTCCTCCGAGGACAAAAACTTCTGGACCACAACGGGGAACCTGCCGAGTCTGATCAGGTCAGTACTCACTGTGACTCGCTCTGTTTTTTTATTGTTGCGCTATGATGTGAAACGTTGCTGTCTGTTGTCCTGACAGGAATCACATGATTTCTGGGAACTTTCCACTGTCCAAGCTGAAAGACATGTCCTCTGTGACGTCCCTACTGTCTACTGTGCTTCCTGTTTCTACCACCAGTGAGGTAAATTCTGGATGATTCTGTAGCACACTCGAAATGTGACTTCCAGTACTGACTTACTGTGTTGCTTCCATCAGGTCACGTCTGTGGGCAGAGCCACCATCATTACCTCTAACATCGCTGCCACCAATGGGCTGATCCACCTCATCGATCAGGTTGGCATCTGATCAGATGCCGCTGCTTCACCACATGTCCACCCTCTTGTCCTGACAGCTGTGCTTGTTGTCGTCTTCAGGTTTTGATTCCTGACAGGAAGCTGAGTGAAGGTCTGCTGGCGACACTAGCACTAAGGCCTGAGTTCTCGCTCTTCAGATCGTACCTCATCGTACGAACGCCCTGCTGCCATCACACCACCGTTCCTGACCGGATGTTGTCCATAACTCTGTTTGTCTCTGCTGGTTTCTTCAGGAATACAACCTGACAAATGAGATTGAGCAAGCCGAAGAGTTCACTGTCTTTGCTCCGACAGACGCCGCCATCACCAAGTATCTCCACGATATGGCCGCCACAGCCTTGGTATGGAGAAAAGGCCACAGCCTCTTATAAGAATCAAAAAGCACCTTCTCAGACTTCCTGTTTCTGTTCCAGGATGTGAACACGACTCGTTACCACGTGGTGGCGTCAGAGTGCCTGCTGAAGACCGACCTTCAGTCTGGAGGATACAAACAGACGCTCCTGGGATCCTCCTTTGAGCTTGCCGTCTTCCCCCGAGATGGAAAGGTCAGAGTCTGATCGGGAGCAATCGATCTGATCACGTGACCAGATAAAGCAGCTGTTTTCTCTCCTCCAGCTGTTTGTGAACGACGCTCAGATCAACTCCTCCAGCATCCTGAGCAGTAAGGGAGTGGTTCACGGTTTGTCAGCCGTCCTGCGCATCAACAGAAACCGCTGCAACAAAGTCTGGTACCAGAGTGTCTTGGTAAAGTCCTCCTCCTGTCCCCATTCATGCTGGACAACCCCATCCTCTGCTAGACACTAAGCCCATCTTCCTTCTCATAGGGAGAGTGTGTCGACTGCTTGTTCCAGAAGAAAAACATGTGCTACACCGGTACCACCCCTTATGTAAGCCTTTACCACACTCTTCATCACTCTCATCTTCCTCCACCACAGTTTTATATCAGCAAGACATTCAATCCATGAAACGTATTGATTAGCATTAGGTCCAGCCAGGATGAGCTTTAGACTGTAGACTATCTGGCTGTCTGGACGATTCTTTTTTTTTTTTTACAGAGAGAGCTCAGGTCAGTCGTCTGGACTACTAGAGTCAGATGTTGGAGCAGATGTTGACAATTCTGCTGAGACTGTTAATGTCCTTCACCGACAATCCATAAAACCAACAAATAGGAGAGAATTTCAAAAGACTTTCAGTAAAGGAATGATAAAAATGACAAGTCTGTTAGAAACATTAAAATAGCTAAGCTACCTTATTCAGTGGATCCTTTGTTGTCCTCTCTTTGCAATTACCTCTGTGTTTTTATCGAACCTGAGGTTGGGGTTGAAGTTTCCACTAGGCCTGTCGCGATAAGCAATAAGTCAATTAATTGCATGGTAAGAAAAAATGAGGGCGATGAGTTTGCGAGCCTCAATAATTTTTTTTTCTTTTTTTCCTTACTTTACCATAGGCAGTGTATGACAGTAGGTTTCACTATGGAGTATCTCGAATGAATGCTCTCGTTTCTTGCAGAGTGATCTCTCTCGTGTCTTTTTTGACAGCAGCATGTTGCAGCAGGAGACCGTGGTGAACTACTAACCTGGTATGCTGCATTTGCTTTACAGGGCTGCCAACTCTCACACATCAGCCATGAGACTCGCGCATTTGAATGGCTTCTCACGCTAAACCTCTGGTTTCTCATGCTAAAATACACATCAAGAGCAATGTTGGCTAATCAAGAGGTTTCGGGATGATTCTCAGTGGGCCGGTGTCCTGGTGTATGTGAAAAAGCGCAGCATCGTGTCGCAGCAGTGCGTTTCAGTCACTGCTCATAGATCAGTCTGACACACAATGATGAGGGGAGATATTTCAGCTTCACAAACAGCAACGATGCGCAATATTTTCTCTTTCCTAGTTTTTTTTTTAATAAAATGGTACTAACTGGAAGTTTTGCTGGTTTTCCCTGGATCTGAGCCCCAAGTTTAATATTTTTAGACCTGAGCACCGTAGGCGGTGCAAACGCCTGTTGTAATTGTAGCATTTTAGGGGACCTGAACATGCTTGAGACCTCACCAAATTTTGCGTACCCCCCAAGGGAATGCATACATTTACGTATTTTGGGGACTGTTCAGGCAAAATTGAACGAGAGCACCACCTATTTATGATGCCCCGCCACTGCACGTCATCAATCTTTATGAAATTTGCTACACATATTCTAAACGCTCGGACAAACAAAAAGTTCTCTTGGAGCATTGGCCTAAAACTAACAGGAAGTCAGCCATTTTGGGTCAAAGTTGCCATTTTGGTGTTTTACTGAAGTTGTTTAATATCCTCCTAGAGATATTATCGTACTGCCACCAAAATTGCTCAGTATGTTCAGAAGGCATGTGTCTTCAAAAGTCATCAAAAGTTTTCTAATAGGAGAAAGGGCATAGAGGGGGCAGGGCTTCAAAGTTTGACATCTTGCCATGAAAAACTAAACTGATATAACTTCCACATAAAACAACATATCTGAACCAAAATGGCCATGTATGATGCCAGTCCCATCCTGAACACATCTACATGTCAATATTTGGATTATGAATTGGCCACGCCCCCTGGTGACAGAAAGTCTGGTTTTTACTCGAAGACCCATTCCTCTGACATTTATGACACAACCAGGTCCAAACTGGGTCAGACAGCAGAAAACAAGTTGGTGTTGATATCCAGTGAAAACTGTTCCTCTACGCTGCAGGGTGAGACAGTGGCACCATGGCAAACTTAGATAAGATGCCATGACATCTTAAATCAGTATAAATCCCTCAATTCTCATCCAATCCCCATCAAACTTGCAGAGATTAATCAAGGTCTGGCCCTGAACAGATCCATATGACCAATTCTGGTCTAGCCCTAAGCCCCGCCCACTTTCAACAGGAAGTGCTTTATTTCAGATGCCGGGGTGCTTCTCCACAGAAACTCCAGGCACTTGAAAGTGCTTCACAACAGTTCAAACCCTATCATGATACCACACTAAAAATCTGAAGTTCCTTCGCCAAACGTAACCATGGCGAATATTCGTCCGATGCCATGACACAGGAAGTCCTTGTAACTGACCCACTGTAATGTTGATCTCTATCAAACTCGCCAGGGAGGACAGTGGTCAGGCCGGGAACTCAGCCACACTGACATATGCTGGAAAAATATCAATATGGCTCTATAGCGCCCCATACAAATATTTAATTGATCATAACCGCTCACTACATTGACCGATATGGCTGAAATCCGGCATATTGATAGAAATTGGAAGGATGTACAAAAACCCTCTTCAACCTATATGACAAGTTCAACAGGAAGTTGGCCATTTTGAAAAGAGTGTCATATTTGGGGTCATTTTTGCATGTTTCTTTGCCTTAAATTTAAACTATCTCCTCCCGGAGATTTGATCGTGCTGGCCTCAAAATCAGTCTGAACACTCCAGAGGCACGTATGGTCAAAGTTATCAAAATTTTCTTAAAGGAGGTGACGTTCAGTGGCGGCTCCTCATCAAGTTTTCATGTTTCGCCATCAAGTACCGAATCCATTATTTCTGACATAACAATAATTTTGCACCAAACTACACGTTTCACTTCAGTTTCATGCCGACCACATCTACAAGGCCAGATTTTGTCATCTAGACATTGCTCAATGATGTTTTTTCCTAAAATCGATGATTGACTCTATAGTTTTTGTCACATTAAGAACCACAATCATAATAAAGGAACAGGCTGAGATAACAGAATAGACCAGACTAATTAACACATACAATTAACAATGAATGAAGGTAAAGCTGGAGTTTATACTCAGGCGAACTGATTACAAGTCCATCTGGGCAGCGTCCTTTCTGACGTGGTGGTACTTAGGGGACTGTGCTGTCTTCTTTCCTCTTCACCTTATACACCACTGATTCTCAGTCCAACACTGAGTCCTGCTGCCTTCATAAAGTCTCTGATGACTCGGCTCTTGTTGGGTGTCTAGGAGAGGGAGGGAGGAGGACAGAACGCTGGTGGACGGGTTTGTAGAGTAGACTGGCAGGAATCACTTGCATCTGAATGCCACCAAGACCAGAGAGATAGTGATAGACTTCTGGAGGAAGAGGATTCCGCTACCTCCACTGAAGATCATGGGGCAGGAGGTGGAGGTTGTTGAGACCTATAAGTACCTGGGAGTGACCATCGACCAGACTGGACTGGAAATCCAACAAAGATGCTGTGAACATGAAAGGGGATGAGCAGGCTCTACTTCTTGAGACGGCTCCGATCCTTCAATGTCTGCAGCAAAATGTTGGAGATCTTTCATCAGTCTGTTGTCTCCAGTGTGTTTTTCTTTGCTGCTGTGTGCTGGGGAAGCATCGGAGCAGCAACACCAACAGACTAAACACACTTAGAAAGAAGGCTGGAACCGTGGTGGAGAGCAGGTGGCTGAACAAACTGGTTTCCATCATGGAGAACCGACCATCCTCTCCACCACACACTGGTCAAACAGCGGAGCTCCTTCTCTACCAGACTGAGACGCTCTGCTGTCGTACGGACAGATACAGGAAATCCTTCCATCATTCTGTTCAATAAGTCACCTCTGGCAGACAGAAGAGCTGCTTAGATACCAGGCTCTATCGGCTGCTTCTATCCATTTTATTCTACTTGTTAAATTCTAGTTTAGTTTGCACAATATTTTGCTTACATTTGATTTTGCACTTCCTTATTTAAATGTATATACTTTTATAGCTGATTCTTCTTATACTGTCTGACTCTGTAGAAGAGATGAGAATCAGACTTTTTATAAAATCTAGTGGATAAAGGGGGAGGATGGATTCCTGGATATTATAATGTTTGAATCAGATCACTCAATTCAGCTAATTGTGATAAACATTTAGGTGTGTTTACGGTATGGGGTATCCATGGTAACCATAAAACCAGATGCTAAATTCACACGAGTAGGAGACGAAGTTTTAGTTTACGTTTGGTGTGAACGCACCATATCACTATCTGTGTCTTTTTCTGGCTTATTCTCATGTTTTCTGTTCACTGTACTTCCTGCTCCCTGATCCTGGTTCCTCACCATCACCTGGTCTCTTCGGCCGATGGCCTCACCTGCTGCTCATTTTGTGATTAGTTTTCTGTGTTTTTAGACTCTTGGTTTCCAGTTTTTGGATCATTACTATTGCAGTTTTGAGATTATCTATAGTTTCTCCTTCATTATTTAAATCTACAGATGCCAATGTGTTTTGCATTCGGTGGATTTCCTCACCTCATCCTCTTGGACTATCCATGAGTGTTCCTGCTCTCTGGGAACATTTTGTTAGAACTGATAACATCCGGATAAGATGTAAAGATTCTCCATGGCCAAACAGAATCTGGAGAATCTCCAAATAAATAAAAGAGCCTTTATAATCAGAATAATGTTGTTTTTTCATTTTGAGATGGGGGTTCAGCTGTAATAATTGAATAGAGTTTCTCCTCAGCAACCTCTCAGGTCCAGGAGTTGCATCTTGTCCCGGCAGTTCGAAGGACAGGTCCTGGTGAGCATCGGCTGCAGAGCCATGTGCCTGCGGAGGATCATCGTACGTGGATGCTGCTGTCACTAAACTGCTGCCAACATTAGCAGAGACGCCGTGTCTCTAAACGTCCTTTTGTCTCTTCAGGAGCCGAGGTGCTGCGATGGCTTCTTCGGGGAGCACTGCAACCCATGTCCTGGTCCAAAAGGGCAGCCCTGCTTCGGTCATGGAGCGTGCTCGGACGGCGTCAACGGATCGGGAGTCTGTCTATGTAACCAAGGCTTCAATGGGACGGCGTGCGAAACCTGCCAGAGAGGCAAATATGGCATCCACTGTGACCAAGGTCAATGCTGCTTGTGGCATCAAATAATGTAACAACCAGTAACATTAAAATCTGGGTGGTTTTAAATGTAAAACATCCATTAAATCCCTTCCAGAAAGACCTCATGAGCTTTTTCTGTTAGAGATGTAATCTTATTTATTTTTGATGGGTAAACTGTACCAAAACTGAAAAAGAAAAAAAAAACAAACCAAAGAAATTCAGTCTCATTTACGTATCATTAGAAGATGGGCTGCAGTTTTTACAGCAGCCAACCAGTGGCATAATAAATATTATATTCTTAACATTATTAAATTCAAATGGCTAAAATGATGATGCTCTTGGTCCTCAGCCGGAAAAGGGTGGAGTGTTTTCTCCGGATCGGGAATGAGGAGTTCAAGTATCTTGGGGACTTGTTCACTAGTGAGGGAAGGATGGAGCGGGAGATCAACAGGCTGATCGGTGCGGCGTCTGCAGTGATGCGGACTCTGCATCGGTCTGTAGTGGTGAAGAGGGAGCTGAGCCAAAAGGCAAAGCTCTCGATTTACCAGTCAGAGTAGAGTTGCTGCTCCTCCACATCAAGAGGAGCCAGATGAGGTGGTTTGGGCATCTGGTCAGGATGCCTCCCGGACGTCTCCCTGGTGAGGTGAGGTGGGGACACATCCCACCGGGAGGAGGCCCCGGGGAAGACCCAGGACACGCTGGATGGACTACATCTCTTAGCTGGCCTGGGAACACCTCGGGATCTCCCCGGATGAGCTGGCCAATTTGGCCGGGGAGAGGGAAGTCTGGGCTTCCCTGCTTAGGTAGCTGGCCCCGCGACCCGATTCCGGATGAGTAACAGAAAATAGATGAGTGGATGGATGAGTGAATTTTGGTTATTGGGTGCTACTCTGCTCACTGGCCTAAGCGTGAAAGAGCACAAGTGTAGAGTTGCCAAGTCTGCTTGTTTCAAGCGACTTTGGGCTTGTTTTTCTGTTGCTTCGAAATATTGTCAGTCACATGTTGTTGGTGTTTGGGCTTTTTAAGTGTATTTGCTTATTTGGGCTTGTCCTGCTTCTTTTATGAAGTCCTCCTTATTCTTTCTCAGCAGTCCACAATAAGAAACGTGAATGCAACAATCCTTTTTTTTCAGGAACAAATGTCCCCAGTCCCGTTTCCTTGGTTGCAGCGCAGTCCCATCCAAATAGCCCCACCCCCCACACACGCACAATTTCACCTGACAGAGTGACAATACCTGAGAATTATAAGGACATAGGCTAGCTATATATATATATATATATATATGTATATATATATATATGTATATTGTATGCATATCTTGTATGAGGCTTATTAGTTTTATTGGCGTATAAGAACATAAGGAGGAGAAGCTGTTCACGTGTCGGTTTGTCCTCAGATTGTGTCTGCAGGAACGGGCTCTGCAGTGAAGGCCTGAACGGAGACGGTACCTGCGAGTGTGACGTTGGCTGGAGAGGCATCCACTGTGACGAAGGTAAGCAGGTCACATGAACAACAAAGCTGCAAACTCATCATCACTTATTCTTAAAGGCACATTACATAATTTTCCAACTTTCAAACTCCATGTTGCAGATTTGTTTGATGTCACATGGATGTTTCTATGTGCATTTCTGGAGCCATTTTTGTAACATTATCCTGAAATAACAGTTTAATTAATAAAACAAAATATTATTAGAAACCATGTCATTAAAGCAGAAACTCAGCTGATTACAAAGATGTCTGTCTCATCACTGTGGGACAAAACCTCTGGGAGATAACAGCCAGAATCCAGGTCTGTGTTTTACATAAAACAATAAAAGCATTACAGCGGGGTGCAGGAAGCACTAACAAGTGCATAGACCACATAGAGGGCAAGAGCCCAGCAGGCCCAAGAACCATCCATATCCCCCAGCAGAGCCCTGCCCGGGAATCTGGCACAACCTGGTATCTGGTATGGGTGTGTTTCCCTCTTTAAGCAAGAGCATAATAGTTTGTTTTGTGAGCAAGATTTCTTGTTTTCATGCTCAAATATCACATTTCTCTCTCACAAATCTCTGCTCTCACACTCAAAAGTCAAACATATCGTCTTCCTTTTCAAAACTCTATTTTTCCTCTTTTAGGCCCAGTGAGTTAAAATACTACTGACAATTAAGTGTCCACTTTTAAAAGTAAAGAGGGAAAAAGGAAAAATTATTATAATAAGCAGACTTAGCTGGAAATAAAAAAAACAAACAAACAAAAAAAAATGTTAACTTGTTTTGAGTCACTTTAAGTAAAACAAGCCCTGAATAAGGCAGGGACGATTTGCTCGGTCAGCATTTATCTAGTATTTTATTAGCTGGGGGACGTTTGACAGACAACTCATTCAGCAACCAAAGAAAGAGGAAAAATATCCAAAAGAAAAGGATCTGAGATCATAAAATGTGAGGGATAGAGACCAAGGTGGAGCGCAGGAGATTTGAGCTGGAAACCCTAAACTTGAGAAGAGGAGCAGAGTTTTGAAAGGAAGACAGAAAACAAGCAATCTTGCTTACAAATCAAACTATTACACTTTTGATTAAAGAAACATCCCCATTAGACTGCCCCACACAAAACCACCGTGGGTCAGTGCCGCCCCGATATCAAGGCCAGGCACCCCAGGATCAAGGACACGCCGCAGCCCCACCCCATCCATCCACCAGACGCCCCAAAACCATCTCCTTTGAAACCCTCTCCCAACCATCCAGTCTCTCCCTTATTCCCCTCCAAACCATCACCCAGACCCCCTCCACCCCACCCCACCCGGGGACAATGATGGGGCAACGGCAAGGACATCTTGCTTGTTTTGTCAATAAGACGTTGACTATACGTGTTAAGGACAGACTTGGTCAACAAGTTCTAAACCTATTCTACAATAATTTAGTTGACTCTTCTCTCCAAAGCAACTTACATCTGAGAGTAAGAACAACATTTTCCAGTTGGACACAGGTGCTGTCGTGTAGTGTAGAGTCAGTGATTTATTTTACTCCCTTCCTCCTTCCTACAATAGTCCTTTGTATAATTACAAGATAGTGATTTCATCACACAGTATCATCTTAAATCAGTGCTGAGTTCTGCCAAAAAACTGGACAAATCTTTGTAACTTATTCCGACGAGTAGAAGAGTTAAGTGCGGAAATGCCAGTAAGGAGTTGCAGTAGTCAATGAAATGACCAGAGCCTGGACCAGGAGCTGTGCCGTGTGTTCAGTCAGGTAGGGTCTGATCCTCCTGATGTTTTAGAGAGCAAATCAGTGAGACCGGCAACCAAGGCATCATGGTCCTTTAAGGTCAGCTGGTTGTCCACCATGACACCAAGATTCCTGGTAGAAGACGTAGGCACAAGCGTGATAGAGTCAAACTGTATGCTTATCTGTGGCGGTAAGGAAGGATTGGCTGGAAAGACAATAAGCCCGGTCTTGGACAGATTTAGCTGAAGGTGGCGATCCTTCATCCATGCAGAGATATCAACAAGGCATGCTGATATTCGCATTGAGACGGTTGTGTCATCAGGTGGAAAAGAAAGGAAAAACTGAGTGTCATCTGCATAGCAGTGGTGGGAGAAACCATGAGAGCTAATGACTGCACCGAGTGAGGAGGTATATAGTGAAAAGAGAAGAGGGCCAAGCACAGAGCCCTGAGGCACCCCTGTTGTCAGCCCATGTGATCAGGACATTCCCCCTTGCCAAGATACTTTAAAGGATCTTCATGTGAAGTAAGACATACACCACGAGAGGACAGATCCTGAGATACCAAGCTCTGAGAGTGTGGAGAGGAGGATCTGGTGGTTGAACCTGTCAAAGGCATCGGACAGGTCCAGCAGTTTAAGGATTGATCAGCGGATCTGGCAAGCCATAAGGACTCAGTAACTGACAGGAGAGCAGTTTCAGTAGAGTGGCCTTGCCTCTAGCCAGACTGATATACACTGCTTCCTACTGGTGACTGGAATACTGCAGCTTATGAACACTTAGCTTTAACTTCTGAAGACATGAACGAATGAAGCTTCAAAGAAAGAAAAGCTACATGAGGCGGCCATGATAAATATTTAATTATGTATTTTGACAGTCTTACACTCCAATCATGATTTTTCACCATTGAAAATATTTCTGATTTTAATCCTTGGAAGTTGCTTTAATTCACTGCCTTTCAGGTCATTAGAGAACCAAAACATCACAGATTTACAGTTTTATTGTTCAAATCTTCCATTCAACTTTATTACTGTCAAAAACGTACAAATATAAAATGATTTTAGCCCTTTAAATTCCAGTTTGATCACGTCACCATTTATATGCATAAAAACTAAATGTTTTGGGAGTCTTTTTGTCCTCCAATGACCTTGAAATGGGTCAAATAAATGTGTACTGCTGACCCTTTTAAGATGAAATTAAATTTGATTCTCAACATTATTGATAAAAACGTTAATCCAATAAGAGGAAAGAACCAGAACGAGGCCAGAAACTGAAGGAACCATGACCCGAAGACACAAAAAAAATCCAAAATGATGGTTAAACCAACTTCTGGTGAATGAGGTGGGAAAGTTCAAGAAAGATGAAGAAGGTTGATGCTTTTAAAGAGATAAAACTAAAATCAAATTTCTGTGTCGGATTCTGCTGGTTCTGGTTTCAGAGATCCAGTCCACAGCAGGTGAACTCTGTGGATCCATGAAATGTCACAGCAGTGCAAAGTGAGTCCACGCTTCATCTTCATCATCCTTTTGCCTGAATTTCCTTCATCATCATCATCCTCACACCTGAGTTTCCTTCATCCTCATCATCCTCATACGAATTTCCTTCATGTTCATCATCCTCACACATGATTTTCCTTCATCATCATCCTCACACGAGTTTTATTCATCCTCATCTTCCTCACAAGTTTCCTTCATCATCATCATTCTCACATGAGTTTCTTATATCTTCATCATCCTTACATTAGTTTCCTTCATCTTCATCATCATCCCCACACCTGAGTTTTTTTCATAATCATCATCATCATCGTCCTCACACATGAGTTTCCTTCATCATCATCATCCTCACACAAATTACCTTAAGCTTCATCATCCTCATTCCTGAGTTTCCTTTATCTTCCTCATCCTCACACCTGCGTTTCCTTTATCCTCATCATCTTCACGAGTTTCCCTCATAATCCTCACACGAGTTTTATTCATCCTCATTATCCTCACACCTAGGTTTCCTTCATCATCATCATCATCCTAACATGAGTTTCCTTAATCTTCATCATCCTCACATCTGAGATTCTTTCATCCTTATCATCCTCCCGCTTTAGTTTCCCTCATCTTCATCATCCTCACACCTGAGTTTATTTCATCTTCATCATCCTCACTATCCATGTTTTCATCCAGCTGTATGATCCAAACATCCGGCCCCCAGTGCCTCTGCGCTGCAGGTTTCCAAGGAAACGGGACCTTTTGTAAAGGTAAGACTGAGGCTTCACACAGCCGTTCCTCCCTGAGTGATGATAATGATGATGATGGTGATGCTGATTTCAGCTGTGGACCCATGTCTGGTGGATAATGGTGGCTGCAGCCTGTATGCGGTCTGTAAAAGAACCCGACCAGGTCGCAGGGACTGTGTGTGTATCAGCGGCTTTACCGGCGACGGATTGGTGTGTGTTGGTAGGTTCATGTGTTCACCTGTTGACCTGTTTATCAGTTCAGTTGCTTGCCTTTTAACTTGTTGACCTGTTATTGAGAATAGTCTTGACTGCATTTTGTAGTTTTGGCCACTTGGAGTTCCTCACATTCACCACCTGGGCCTTTAAGCTGGAACCCACTATGCTTCTCTGTCCGTAGTATGAGTACTACCTGCATGCCCGCAGATAGGCCAGTTTGTGGGAAAAGAACAAATTTTGAGTTACATAAAATTTTTTATTTGTTTACTTCCTAATTGTCCCTGAAATAGCTGTCAAGAACCCCTTCCTCCAGCCACAACACAAAAATAGTTTGGCCAGTGATCAAAATTGTATAATTTGATTTGAAGTCCAGCACGCTCAAAATGTCCAGTCAGCACAAGTTTGGTGCTAAGAAAATGAAAGAAAAGAGAAGAAGAAAATAGATACCTTTTTAGAGATTTTCTAAACAAATACAGTGCATCCAGAAAGTATTCACAGCGCTTCACTTTTTCCACATTTTATTATGTTACAGCTTCATTCCAAATTATATTAAATTAAGCTCTTACCTCAAAATTCTATACACAATACCTCATTATGACAAGGTGAAAAAAGGTTTTTTTGAGATTTTTTGAATTTATTAAAAATGGAAAACGAAGAAATCACATTTACATTAGTATTCACAGCCTTTGCTTAATACTTTGTTGATCCACCTTTGGCAGCAATTACAGCCTCAAGTCTTTTTGGATATGATGCTACAAGCTTAGCACACCTATCTTTAGGCAGTTTCGCCTATTCTTCTTTGCAGTACTTCTCAAGCTCCTTCAGGTTGGATGGGAGACGTCTATGCACAGCCATTTTCAGATCTCTCCAGAGATGTTCAGTCGGATTCAAGTCTGGACTCTGGCTGGGCCACTCCAGGACATTCACAGAGTGGTTCTGAAGCCACTCCTTTGAGATCTTGGCTGTGTGCTTTGGGTCATTGTCCTGCTGAAAAATAAACCGTCGCCCCAGTCTGAGATCTCGAGCGCTCTGGAACAGGTTTTCATCCAGGATGTCTCTGTATATTTTTGCAGTCATCTTTCCTTCTATCCTGACTAGTCTGCCAGTTCCTGCTGCTGAAAAACATCCCCATAGCATGATGCTGCCACCACCATGCTTCACTGTAGGGATGGTATTGGCCTGGTGATGAGCGGTGCCTGGTTTCCTCCAAACATGACGCCTGGCATTCACACCAAAGAGTTCAAGCTTTGTCTCATCAGGCCAGAGAATTTTGTTTCTTATGGTCTGAGAGTCATTCAGGTGCCTTTTGGCAAACTCAAGACGGGCTGCCATGTGCCTTTTACTAAGGAGTGGCTTTCGTCTTGCCACTCTACCATACAGTCCTGATTGGTGGATTGCTGCAGAGATGGTGGTTCTTCTGGAAGGTTCTCCTCTCTCCACAGAGGAACGCTGGAGCTCTGCCAGAGTGACCATCAGGTTCTTGGTCACCTCCCTGACTAAGGCCCTTCTCCCCCGATTGCTCAGTGTAGACGGCCGGCCAGCTCTAGGAAGAGTCCTGGTGGTTCCAAACGTCTTCCATTTACGAATGATGGAGGCCACTGTGCTCATTGGGACCTTCAACGCAGCAGAAATTTTTCTATATCCTTCCCCAGATTTGTGCCTCAAGACAATTCTGTCTCGGAGGTCTACAGACAATTCCTTCGACTTCATGCTTGGTGTTTGTGCTCTGACATGCATGGTCAACTGTGGGACCTTATATAGACATGTGTGTGCCTTTCCAAATCATGTACAATCAACTGAATTTACCACAGGTGGACTCCAATTAAGCTGTAGAAACATCTCAAGGCTTGTCAGTGGGAACAGGATGCACCTGAGCTCAATTTTAAGCTCCATGGCAAAGGTTGTGAATACTCATGTAAATGTGATTTCTTCGTTTTCCATTTTTAATAAATTCAAAAAATTAAAAAAAAAAACTTTTTTCACCTTGTCATAATGGGGTATTGTGTGTAGAATTTTGAGGTAAGAGCTTAATGTAATATAATTTGGAATGAAGCTGTAACATAATAAAATGTGGAAAAAGTGAAGCGCTGTGAATACTTTCCAGATGCACTGTATATAAAGAAATGGAGATAGTGAAGCTGGAACTGAAGTCAATGAAGAGCAAGGCGACAAACCGTTCAGCCATCACTTACCAGCTTGTTAATGTAAAATGACTGGTTAGCTGTAAAGTAAATGTGCATTAGCTTTTATAAAAGCCTGACACACATTATCTTTGATAGAAATGATTAGGTTTGTTAGCTCAGGCAGAGAGGATGAGACAGAGACAGAGGGACAAAAAGAGAGACAAAGAGAAAGAGAGAGACAGAGATAAAGAGAGAGATGGAGAGAAAGAGACCGAGATAGACAGAAAGAGAGAGAGAGAGAAAAAGAGAGACAGAAAGGGAGCCAAAGAGAAATAGAGAGCAAGACAAGGAAAGAGAGAGAGAGAGAGTGAGACAGAGACAGAGAAAAAGAGAGATAGATAGACATTGAGAGACAGACAGCAAGAGACAGAGAGAGAGACAAAGAAAGAGTGAGACAGACAAAGAGAGAGAGACAGAGATAAAGTGAGACATTGAAAGGAAGACAAACAAAGAGAGGGAGAGAGAGGGACAAAGAAAGAGAGAAAGCTGGACATAGAGACACAGAGAGAGAGAGAGAGAGAGTGAGAAAGAGAGACAGAAAGAGAGCCAAACAGAAAGAGAGAGAGAGAGACAGAGAGAGCCAGAGAGAACGAAAGAGACAGCGAAAGAAAGTGATAGAGACAGAGAGAAAGCCAAATAGAGAGAGAGCTACAAAGAGACAGAGAGAGAGAGAGCGAGACTAAAGAGCTCGCTATCCTCTGGTCCGCCTGGGATGTCCCCCACGGGGCATGGTGGGTGGGGTATGTGTGTAGTGACTGTGTGATGGTGAGTGCTTGTGGGTACGGCACAGGGAAGGGTGTGAGTGTGGGGTTATATAGGGTGCAGATTAGAGTAGGTGGGGGGAGGGGGTTGATGGTGTCCTAGTTCCCGGGGTGTGCGGCTGGAACATCGGGGGCTGTGGTGGCCTACGCCGGGTGGTTATCTGGGGCGGCCTGGTCATCCTAGGCATGTTGCGGGCCCTCTGCCTTTGGGGGGTGGGGCGGCCGCTCTGGGCTCCTGGGGCCCTGGCGGGGCCGGCGGCTTCCGATCTTGCCCCACTGGGACCTGTGCCCCAAGACTGTGGGGGCACAGACAATTCCTCTCTTTGTGGCTGGAGGGCTGGAGTCGTCCTGTTGGTGGGGTAGCTTGGGTTAGTGCTCCGGGGCTGCTGCTGAGGGCCCGGGTCTCTGGGCTGCCCTGGTCTGCCTCTGACCTCCATAGAGGCGTGGTCGCATTTGCACGATCTCACTTATCACTCTTCATCACGGATCACTCTTCTTCCTCATGCTCTGCATGCTGACACAGTCACTGAGTTGTCCAGTGGGTTTTTATACTAAGAGATATTTTTCCTGTGCGTTAGTATCTGGTCGCTGTTATGCTACTTTCATGATATGTCTTTTTGATTTGGTTATTATTTAAAAACTCTCAATGACTAGCAGCTCTGTTTGTGTTCTGTTTTTTTTGTGTGTGTGTGTGTGTGTTTTTGTTTTTGTAAAAATTGTAGGAAATTTTTTGGTGTGTTCATGTACAGGTGTAACATTTTGTTGTCTGATGATGGTGTGGATTGAAGGGTCGTTTCCTTCTGTCTGTGATGTTTTTGTCTCCTTTCTTCTTTCCCTTTTGCATCTTTTTGCTATTTTCCATCTTTTTCTGTCCCCTCCGGTCAGGTCCAGCAAGATTACATAGATTCCGTGATTCAAAGTAAATCAATAAATAAATAAATGAGATTATCAAGAGGAGCCTTACCCATAGGCCTCCCCTTGGCAGAGCAAATTTGTTCAGCATGATACAGCAACCAGATTATCATTTTGCTGCTATGATGCTGGACAGAAAAGGTTAAAAAAATAATAATAAAAAAGAGCGAGACGGAAGGACAGAGATAGACAGAGAAAGGACAAAACAAGACAGAGACGAAAACGAGAGACATTCAAAGAGACTGACAAATGGAAAAGAGATATAGAGACAGAAGCAAAGATAGAGAGAGATGTTGAGAGAGGGACAGAAAAAGACAGAAAAAGCTAAAAAGTGAGAGAGACATTGAAAGAGAGACAGAAGGGGAGAGAGACAAAGAGAAAGACAGACAGAGGGACAAAGAGAGAGACAGAGAGAGAAAGAGGGGGACAAGTAAAGAGACAAAGAGAAAGAAAGAGAGAGAGACAAAGAGAGTGAGACAGAGAGAAAGAGAGAGAATGGGGACAAAAAGAGAGACAGATAAAGAGAGAGACTAACAGTAACAGACAAAGAGAGAGAGACAGAGTAACAGGGACAAGGAAAAAGACAGTGAGAGAGAGAGACAGAGAGCCAAAGAGAGCAAGACAAAGAGAGATAGAGACAGAGAAATAGGGACAAGAAGAGAAAGAGAGAGAGTGACAGACAAAGAGAGAGAAAAAGACAGATAGAGACAGTTTAAGTTTTAAAAGGCCCTTTATTTAAGGCTACACATAGCAAAGCACAAAGATCCACATATACGGCAACAAAAAACAAGCAACAAAAAAAGGGGGAAAAAATCAAAAATTGAAAACCAAACAATTTTCCTTAACTGAACACAGAACATTCTGCAGACCCCAAAATTCCACAAAGTCCTCCAACCTGTTTGTAAGTTTAAAGAAATCAAATTCAAGCCTGAGCCGAGCTGCCAGTAACCTGGTGAAGACCAGGAGAACCTCCTCTGACCCTTGACCTTTGATCCTGTTTCTTCTGGTCTTCCAAATGGCTAACTTAGCCTCACCGAAAATGAAATTTAACAGTGAGTGAACAGATTTTTTACACGCCGAGTACCGAGGACCAAAAATGAAATAACTGAAAGAGAACTGTTCTCCACACCCCTCAAAAGCTCAAACAAACTCATAAGCCGTGAACACTGAACAAAAAGATGGTGAACCATTTCTAATTGGAAACAAAAAGGACACCCAGGCCCTGTGTTAGGATCAAGGTGTGCCAGGTACCTGTTAGTGGCTATAGCCCCGTGCACAACCCTCCATCGAAGGTCACCAGACCGTTTATCAATTGGGTGCTTGTATAGGGACCGCCAGCAGGCTTTAGGGGATGCCCCAGAGCCAAAAAACTCAGTCCACCTCGACCCCCTGACAGCCGCCAGAGAGCGTAGGTTTGAAACCTTTATGCTGATGAGGTTGAGGGCCCACTTTCCCAGCCCTTCAAACTCACCCAACTCTGGTGTCTGAAAAGTCAGTAAAAGTTCTTGGTTCTCCTGCTACTGCTCTATAGCAGGTAAAAATACCAGAGAGGGGGAAACATAGTCATACTCATCATCCCACTGGTCAGACAGAGTACGGTTCTCAGCAAACGATCTCAATAGTTCTGGTAAAGAAGCACAGACCTCTTGTACCAGCCTGCTAAGCAGTCTGTCCGAGTGTATCCGCAGCAGAGTTGAAACCGAGGATTTCAGGAGGTGGCCCAGTTTGACACAGCCTGCCTCCTTCATCCGGAACCGTAGAGTGACAGATATGAGGATCGGAGAAGAAAACAGTTTGTTTCCAAGCAGGGGCTCCTCAAACAACCAGAACCCAGGAGTACAGACAGGCTCCCGCTCAAAGGAAAAGAAAAGACCTGCCATGCCTGCAACACTGACCGGTAGAAAGGTGTCAAGCCTGTCAGATCCATAAACTGTGGTTGGAGCAGGAACAAATGTTTGTCGTAGCCGGAGCCCCCCCGCCTTCCTCAGCAACAAACAGGCGATGTCCATCCACGGCGATCCAAAACTATAGAGCAGTCTCTGGGCTGTTTGTAGTCTGAAGGCTGTCACACGAGAGATGATGTCAATCAGGCCCTGTCCCCCCTCCTGGACCGGGACATACAGGACTGCCGCTATCAGCCAATGATGCCCAGACCAGAAAAAGTGTTCTCTGTATGTCCTCAAGCAGGCCTTCCGGTGGTGGCAGCACGATCAATTTGTGCCAGAGGGTCGAGGCGACCAAATTATTAGCCACTACCCCTGTGAATGGGATTGTCAGCCCACTGTCCAACCAATACAGCCTCACTCTTGCTCCAGTTGATCTTGGCTGAAGAAGCCTGAGTATACGAGTCCAGACAGTTCTTAAGACAATCCACATGCCCCTGATTCCTGACCAACACCGTGATGTCACCAGCATAAGCAGAAACAACCAGAGAAGGGCAGTGAGACAGACCTGGCAACAAAAGACCTGATAACTGGAAGCGTAAACAACATAAAAGTGCCTCAATAGCAATGGTGTAAAGTTGTCCAGACAGCGGACATCCCTGTCTTAGCCCTCTCTGAACCTTGACTGGACAGCTCAGCCCCCCACCCACTTTAATCAAACAAAACACATCTTTATACATCAAAGTCAGCAAGGAAACAAAACTATCCCCAAAATCAAATGCTCCTAAAGTGGAAAAAAGAAAACCACGATCAACTCCATCAAAGGCCTTCTCCTGATCCAGAGAAATAAAACCTACATCCAAACCAAACAATTTACAAACCCGAAACAAGTCCCTCATTAGAAAAAGATTGTCTATAATTGATCTGTCCAGTATTCCATATGACTGGTCCCTGTAAATGATTGATCCCAAAATGTGTTTCAATCTGTTAACAAGAACTTTGGATAAAAGTTTATAGTCTGTACACAGCAAAGCAACAGGTCAAGCAATAAGTCAAATCGTCTTTTTTAGGTAGCAGCGAAAGAACAGTGTGACGACTGAAAAAAGGCAGAAGTCCATTCCGGGAACATTCCTTTAGCACCTCCCACAAGCTCGAAAAGTGTTCATAAAAGTCAGCAGGTAGTCCGTCCAGCCCTGGAGCCCGGCCTGAAGTCATCTGGCCAGCAGCAGTAGTCAGCTCCTCAAGAGAGATGGGGATCTCCAGAAGAGTTTTGTCTGCAGAGCTCAGCTAAGGAAGCCCCTCCAGCAGTTCATCCACACAGTCACTATCACAGTCCTCCTGACTGTAGAGGGTGCTGTAGAAGGACACAGCATGCTGCCTCATCATCATCCGGTCTGTGGTCAAGAAGCCATCCGGGAGGCAAAGACAGGTCATTTGCTTACTCTGAGAGACAGATTTCTCTAGGTTGAAGAAGGAGGTGGGAGCGTCCATGTCTCTAACTGTGGTGAACCTGGACCTGACCAGAGCTCCCTTAGCTTTTTCATGGAGGAAAGAACTCGGCTCTTTCCTCTTCTGGTGAAGGGTATCACTGCCAGTGATGTTTAAAACTAAAATGCTGTCTTCTAGATTTTGAATTTCTTTTTCTAACTTGCTAATAACCTTTTGACTAGTGTACTACTGACAGAAGACCCTGATTTGGGCTTTACCCACTTTCCACCACTGACTGAGAGACTGGAAATCCCCTCCAGATCCCCCAGAAGTCCTGAAACCTGTCCCGTAGCAACTTGATATTAAAATGCCAGTAAGAGCTGCACCTAGTAGACTGGAAGTCCAGCGTGACTAAGTGATGGTCAGTAAAACCTACAGGATAGATAAAGCTGGCAAGTAGTCTGTTTCTAAAACTGTTAAGTAAAACCTGTCCAAACTAGCTGCGCTCCTAACCCCGCTCACAACCCTGACCCACGTGAACTGCTTCTTCTGTGGGTTTTTAACCCTCCACGCATCTACCAGGCTCAGCTCTGAGAGCAACAAAGGTGACTGGAGGTGAGGTTCTAATCCCTTCCTATCCAGAACAAAATTAACAGTACAGTTTCAGTCTCCCCCCATCACTACACACTCACTCTGATCACACTGCTTCAGAAAGGTCCTGACTTGGTTAAAAATGACAAGCCTATCAGCTCCCAGGTTTAGGGTGTATACATTAAGAAAACAGAAGAAGATATTCTGAATTTCTGCTCTAACTGCTAGAACTCTGCCTGCGACCAGCTCTGTGGTGGAAGTGATGTTAACATTAAGAGCTGGAGAGAAAAGAACAGCAACTCCCGCAGAGAAGTTTGTGCCATGAGACAAAATGTACTGGCCTTTCCACCACAGACCCCAGTCTACCTCATTCTCTGCTTCACTATAAGTTTCCTGCAGGAAAACTACATCCAAGCCCTTCTGAGTGATTGTTTCTGAAACAACCACCCTCCTTTGACGATCCCTCCCTCTATTTATGTTCAAGGAGCCCACCCTCACCTTCTGCATAAGGGGGAGAGAAATAAAGATGACAGAAGTAGAAACCAATAAAAAGAGGATCACCCAGTGAAGCACCATGATTTTACTTTGGGAGTTTCAGTCATTTAGCACCTTGATCTTTACTGGCTTTTAACTGTTTTTGAATGCTTGTCATGTGTTTACTCAGACGGAACCATTTCTTTTCATCCAACAAGTCCACACCAACCACCTTCAGTAGAGTCCTCACGCTATTAACAAACTTCTCGCCATAAGGAAAGTACTCAGACACTCGCACAGACTTCCCAAAAGTTCCTCCAGGAAATCATTAATTTCCTCCAAAGTATAAAGATCCCCACTGGAAGACTGAACAGGCAACAGATGTACAGTCAGAGTCAGTATCATAATCCCGCCTCAGACACAGAGGCTCCCCTCAGCCTCACTCCTGTCCTCAGCTGGAACACTCATACTCAGAAAATCAGTCTGTTCATCATCCTTGTCACCACTCACCTGTCTGTTACACCCCTCTCCTGGGCCTCCCTCCCCCTCCTGACAAACAGGGTCTGCAGGAACCTCCACGGGTTTCCCCACACACTCCCCACAGCCCCCAGCTAACACTTCAGCTGATTTATGTGGGCAGAAAGCTCGCTTATGTCCCACATCTCCACGCTCAAAACACTTAATGCTCCCTGTACTGGCATAGACCATGTAGTGCTTAACTCTTAAGGAAACCTCCAGAGACTGTGATGGAGAGTTTAGGAACATAAACACCTGCCTCCTTAGAGACTGAACATGTTTCAGCTTCTCACTCTTACAGCCAGACCAACTGAGCAGAAAGCACTCGCTATTTTTTCCAAAAGGCTGCAGCTCGAAATAAAAGGGGGAACCCCGGAGAACCCCGGAGATCGTAACTTAGCTGGACGGCACTGCAAGCAACAAAACCTGTAGGTAACCGCCGCTAAGCAAGACGCCGCTAGCTATTAGCTCAGAGACAAGCCGCTCCTCCTTCAGAAAAACCACCACACCTTTATTCATCCTGGAGGCATAAACAAGGTTTGCATGACCACCCTGTTCCCCTACAGCTAGGAGAACTGTCTCCACAGGTATAGAAGGATCAGGTTGTAGCCGAACCCCTTGTTTTAAAGATAAGGAGGGCGTCTCTACTGACACCATCCCGGCAGAAAAAAACCTGCCTAATACCAGTGAAGCAACCGGATAAACAGCCAGTAAAACAGTAGATAACAGTAAACAACTATATCTAGAAAGAGAGAGAGAGAGAGAATGAGAGAGAGAGAGAGACAAAGAGAGAGACAGACAGAAACAGAGAGACAGAGATAGACATTGAGAGAGCCAGAGAAAGAGAGAGTGAGTCTGTGATGGAGAGACACAGAGAGACAGAAAGACAGGTAGGGACACTGAAATATACAGAGAGAGATAAAGAGAGAGAGAACAAGAAAGGGACAAAAAGAGAGACAAAGAGGAAGAGAGAGAGAGAGGGAGCCAAAGAAAAAGAGAAAGACAGAGCAAGAGACAAACAAAGAGAGCGACAGAAAGAAAGAAAGACAGACAAAGGGAGAGAGAAAGAGTGAGAGACAGAGAGAGAGGAAAGGACAAAAAGAGAGACAAAGAGAGAGGGAGACAGAGATAGACATTGAGAAAAACACAGTGAGAGACAAAGGGAGAGAGACGGAGAAGGACAATGAAAGAGAGAAAGAGAGCGATAGAAAGAGACAAAGAGAGAGAGAAAGAGGGACAAAGAGAGACACACAGAGAGAAAGACAGAAAGAGAGAGATACAAAGAGAAAAACTGAGAGACAATGAGACAAAGAGAGTGAAAGGGTACCCTTCCTTTGCCCTCAGGTGGGGGGACAGGTCCTGACTGTTTGTGCTTATGCACCACACAGCAGTTCAGAGTACCCACCCTTTTTGGAGTTCTGCTTGGGGGACTTCAATGGCCACGTGGGCAATGACAGCGAGACCTGGAGGGGTGCTGGAGAAGGGTCCACCGGATAGTCGAACCTTGGATTGAGTAGGAGCAGTGTGGTTTTCGTCCCGGTCGTGGAACAGTGGACCAGTTCTACACTCTCTTCAGGGTCTTTGAGGGGGCATGGGAGTTTGCTCAATCAGTCTACATGTGCTTTGTGGAAGTCCGTGTCCGTGACCGTGTCCCCCGGGGACTCCTGTGGTGAGTACTCCATGAGTATGGAGTGCCGAACCCGCTTGTACGAGCTGTCCGGTCCTTGTACAACCGGTGTCAGAGCTTGGTCCGCATTGCTGCTGCCAAGGCTGCCCTTTGTCACCGATTCTGTTCATAACTTTTATGGACAGAATTTCTAGGTGCAGCCGAGATGTTGAGGGGATCTGGTTTGGTGGCCTCAGGATTGGGTCTCTGCTCTTTGCGGATGATGCGGTTCTGTTGGCTTCATCAGGCCATGATCTTCAGCTATCACTGGAATGATTCGCAGCCAAGTGTGAAGCGGCTGGGATAAGAATCAGCACCTCCAAATCTGAGACCATGGTCCTCAGCTGGAAAAGGGTGGAGTGCCTTCTCAGGATCGGCAATGGGGTCCTGCCCCAAGTGGAGGAGTTCACGTATCTTGGGGTCTTGTTTACGAGTGAAGGAAGGATGGAGCGGAAGATCGACAGGCAGATCAGTGCGGCGTCTGCAGTGATGCGGACTCTGCATTGGTCTGTTGTGATAAAGAGGGAACTGAGCCAAAAGGAAATGCTCTTGATTTACCAGTCGATCTATGTTCCTACCCTCACCTATGGTCATGAGCTGTGGGTAGTGACCAAAAGAAAAAGACCCAGAATACAAGCAGCCGAAATGAGTTTTCTTCACAGGGTGACAGGGCTTTCCTTAGAGATAGGGTGAGAAGCTCAGTGATCCGGGAGGGGCTTAGGGCAGTGTCGCTGCTCCTCCGCATCAAGAGGAGCCAGATGAGGTGGCTCGGGCATCTGGTCAGGATGCCTCCTGGACGCCTCCCTGGTGAGGTGTTCCGGGCACATCCCACCTAAAATAGGCCCCAGGGAAGACCAGGGACACGCTAGAGGGACTACATCTCTTAGCTGGCCTGGGAACTCCTCGGGATCCCAGTCTGGGTTTCCCTGCTTAGGCAGCCGTGACCTGACTCCGGATAAGCGGGAGTTAATGGATGGATGGATGGATAGAGACAGACAGACAGACAGACAGACAGACAGACAGCGACAGTGAGGGAGAGAGACAAAGAGAGATAGAGAGAGGGACAAAGGGAGAGAAAAACAAGAAAAAGAGCGAGAAAGAGAGAGAGACAAAGAGAGACAGAGATAGAGAGACATTGAGGGAGACAGACAACGAGAGAGAGATAGAGATAGAGTGTGTGTGAGAGAGAGACAGACAGTGTAGTGGGAGGGGCTTGCTATCCTGTCTGAACAGGCTGAATCAGAGATGTTATTTCAGCCTATCTGGTTATGGTTTGAATTTTAAGAAAAAGGTGTAACTGAGCATGATACTAGGATGGGTAGCCGTCGCATTTCTTCTAATGTATTGTTTTTTTTCTCATACTAAATGGAAAAAATTGTTGAAAAATGTTTTTAGGATAATAAATAGTATTTTCTTTAAATTGAGATTTCATCATTTTTTCCTGTATCAGGCCCAAAATTTAAATAACACACGATCAAGTGAAAGTAATCATCAGATCATTTAGACAAGGTTTTTAAAATCTTGTTTTACTTACTGTGACTAATGATTTAATAATTCATTCTGTTTACTTTGTTGTTCTGTATAAAAGCAAAGTCAAAATTATGTAAGCAGCAACAGTAGCCTTGGACTCCTCAGAGTTTTCAGGATGTTCCTGAATTGGGAGACAAAGTTTAAATGTCAGTTCTGGTGATAAACTCCTGTTAAAACCACAGATATCTTTAGAATCTTTGGTGGGTTTACGGGCATTATTTAAGGTTCTGGAGATCTTCAATAGATTAAAGT
This sequence comes from Melanotaenia boesemani, assembly GCF_017639745.1. Lineage (NCBI taxonomy): Eukaryota > Metazoa > Chordata > Actinopteri > Atheriniformes > Melanotaeniidae > Melanotaenia > Melanotaenia boesemani. Next base: position 4,838,129 of record NC_055704.1, read on the forward strand.
CTTGTTGAAGAATGTTTAGGCATAAGGAGGTGATAAAGGTCTTGGGATGATAGAGCTTTAACTTCTACAGCTTGTGGCAACAAAACTCACAAAAGTGACCAGTAACAGATTAACACCAAAAATAACAACGAACATCATAAGTTACCACAAAGTAATCTGAGTGCAGTAACATATTACTTTACAGCCAACCACATGAAAACAAGAAACGTTCAGTTTGATATCTCAGAAGTTTTGGTGCCACCCGGGTCAGCACATCCGGGTTTTTCAAATATGAATGAATATTAACATTACAGTGAATAATTTATGTTTTTTGTTGTTGTTGTTGTTTACATTTTCTAACTGAATTTAAAAACACTCAATACTAAAAGATGTTTGTCATTTCCACAGAGATAAATCCATGCTTGGAGGGAAACGGAGGTTGCCATGCCAACGCAGACTGTATTCATGTGGGACCAAACAAAGTGAGACAAGTGTAAAGATGAAAGTGTGATGTGTTCACTGCCTTCATGTATAATTCATCTTTTCCTGGGCAGACGTCCTGCATCTGCAGTGCAGGTTACTACAAAGACGGACAGAACTGCAACATGGTGGACTTGTGTAAGAAGGTGAGCTCGTCGTTGGTGTGAGGATGATGTGGTGGAATTGCTGGATGTGGCTGGATAAAGGTTCATTTAACGAGATGAAGGTCGGTTTTCCTCCTTCCTTCATTCATTTTGCAGGTAAACAATAAGAATGAGAAATGATGGAGGATTTAGAAAAGTTTAAATAAAGTCAGAAAGGCAGCAGAGGGGTCTAGATGAGGGGAAATAAATGTCTGCACCAGTGTCCAAAAGGAATGATGTACAGGAAGTACCTCTGCAGCAAGTTATGAATGATATCACATGTCCCTATGCTAAGGAATATTGTGTGACTGTTTATTGATTGAGGTTGGTGTTGTGATCCTCTGCCCCATCTCTGGGTTTTTCTCAGGGGTCTGTTTTAGGTCCAGACCCAGTTAGAATCTATATAATCACACAGAAAAACTGCTATAAAATCATCAAACATCAATATTTTTCTGCTTTTTTTTCTTTTATAAATGACTTAAACTTAAACCTGCTAGGATTTTAAACCCTTTAAATGCCAGTTTAAATTTGAATTATTTATTACCTGCTTCTAACAGAGGCCCTGTTCAGGCTCTTGGTAAACAAAACTGAGGTGATGGTCTTTGGAGCCAAAGAGGAACAATTTAAAGTCACCACAGAGCTTCATTATAAACACCTAAAAACCACCGACCAGGCCAAAAATCTGGATGAAGTGATGGAATTCAGACCTAAAAACCACCAACCAGGCCAGAAATATAGATGTGGTGATGAACTCAGACCTAAAAACCACCAACTGGGACAGAAATCTGGGTGTAGTGATGGACTTAGACTATCAAAAGATCTGATGTCACAGCAGGACCAGGAAAAAATAGTCCATGCTTTCATCTTTAGTTGGCTTGATTATTGTAAGTGTTTTTTTTAGGTTCTACCTAAAAAAATCAATTAGATACCTGCAGCTTATTCAGAGCTCCGCTGCTCGAGACCTCGCTAAGACTAAGAAAGTGGACCATAACATGATTGTGCAACTGTGCTTTACAAATAAACTTACTTTTCCTAATTTATATCAAGAGGATGGGTTTAGAAAAAAGGAAAAAGACCTTGCTTGTATTTTTTTCTTTTTTATTATGTTTTTGATTAGAGTCTTGGATATGTCAAAGATTGGCAGCAGCATTAATTTGATTGCATTTGTAATATTTACAGTATGTAGTATTAGATACTCCCTCTCAGGACCTCTATGACCTAAAATATCCCATTGATTTTTAAGTGGTGCTATTTGACCAGGGTCACCTGGTTCGGACCAAAGAAGCAAACTCTGGTCCATTTGAAAAACGGGGGTTTATAAAATTATACAAAACACCTCGTTCCCTTAAGTTCTTAGTTTACTCGACCTCTGACCAGATGAATCGAGTAACCAGAGCTACCTCTAGATAGCATTTCTAAACATGCAACCACTTTTACGGAAACAGCCTTTCCTTTTGAAGCTAGAAAGACTTGAAATCTATGACCTGGTCCATCTCTGCTCAGTCTGGTCTGAGTCTAGTGTTTTATTCTACATGCTCCCTAGAAAGATCAGAAATTGTGTCTTTTCTTGCTTCTCCTGATTTTTGCTGCATCTCTGTTGCTGCTATAAGCGTCTGAGTTCTTTCTGTTCACCTTTTCTATGAACCTAAAGAGAAGAAGTGCAATTTTTTTACAACAACTTGATGTTTCCAGAAAAACGGTGGCTGTCACAGGTTTGCTGTCTGCAACATGACGGGTCCTGGCACTCGATCCTGTAAGTGTCTGGGGAGCTACGTCGGGGATGGTATAAAGTGTAAAGGCACCGTGGAAAAGGTGAGCCTCTAAAGTCTGCACATCAGATCAGGCTATGTTTTCTCAGACTGACTGTTTACTCTCTGCAGGAGATCAAGGCAAGGGGCTTGAAGAACTTTTACTTTGATATGGTGGTGAGTGATGACCCATCGAACTGTTTTGCCCCTGGAGGCAGAAGCACCTTAACTGAAGTGAACTCTGATTTCAGACGATGGAGGTTTCCCTGAATGGTCGGGGCCCGTTCACTGTCTTCGTTCCGGAGCTTCAGATCTACAGATCCAAATCCTTATCCATGGTCAGTCACTCAGTTCTGATGTGACCCATTCTGTGGTCGTGTTTCAGCCTCATAAAGAAGTTCATGTTTGTTTATTGTTTATTACTGTGGATCTTCATTGGCTACAGCTTATAGCTGCTGCTATTCTTCCTTGGGTCCAAGCCAATACCTATTCTCAAAATATTAAACCAATAATGTAAAATATCTAAAATCAATTGATGGAACATACACTTACTCACTCACACACACACACACACACACTAGTCACTTTTGGTCCTTAATTTTAACAATACCAATACCCTACCCAAATAAATCTCACAAACAAATAGTAAAACTCAGTTTAAACTATCACTAAAGCAGTATCTAATAAAACAAGTATGAAATGATTATGACAATGTATGTGAAATATGTAAGTGGCACACAAGAACTATCTATTGAGCTAAAAGTCATTTGAGACTGTTTTCTCAGCAGAGAGCTTCACGAGGCAAAAAACTCACCGTCTGCGTGCTACAAAAGTTACATGCTGAGGGCAGAAATTCTTTTTTTTTTTTTTTTTTTTTTTTTAACTTGTCCTGTCCAGCATCATAGCACGCAAAATGATAATCTGGTTGCTATATCGTGCTGAACAAATTTGCTCTGCCAAGGGGAGGCCTATGGGTAAGGCTCCTCTTGATAATGTGATTAATTTATTTATTTATTTACTTTGAATCACGGAATCTATGTAATCTTGCTGGACCTGACCGGAGGGGACAGAAAAAGATGGAAAATAGCAAAAAGAGCAAAAGGGAAAGAAGAAAGGAGACAAAAAGATCACAGACAGAAGGAAACGACCCTTCAATCCACACCATCACCAGACAACAAACTGTTACACCTGTACATGAACACACCAGAAATTTCCTACAACTTTTACAAAAGCAGAAACACACACACAGAAAAAAAAAAAAAAAAAAAAAAAAAACAGGGCTGCCAGTCATTAAGAGTTTTTAAATAATAACCAAATCAAATCGAAAAGACATAACAGCAACCAGATACTAACTCACAGGAAAAATACAAAAGATTTTTTTTATATATATTTATCGCTTAGTATTAAAAACCCACTAGACAACTCAGTGACTGTGTCAGCATGCAGAGCATGAGAAACAAGGAGTGATCAGTGATGAAGAGTGGTGAGTGAGATCATGCAAATGCGACCTCGCCTCCACGGAGGCCAGAGGCAGACCAGGGCCTGGGCCGGGCCCTCAGCAGCAGACCCGGAGCACCAACCCATGCCACCCCACCACAAAGACGACTCGAGCCCCACCCGAAGGGCGGCAGAGGAGAGCCCCATCAAGAGCCCCCCACGGTCCCGGGGCACAGGCCCCAGTGGGCCAAGATCAGCAGCCGCCGGCCCCGCCAGGGACTGGCCCACCCAGGGCAGCCCAAGCGAAGGGCCCAGGGCCCCAGGAGCCCAGAGGCGGCCGCCCCACCCCCCAAAGGCTGAGGGCCCGCAACATGCCTAGGAGGACCAGCCCCCCGAGACAGCCACCCGGCGTAGGCCAGCACACACCCCGATGTTCCAGCCGCACACCCCGGGAACCAGGGTGCTATCGGCCCCCTCCCCCCACTCCCCATCTACTTCAACCTGCACCCCATATAACCCCACACTCACACCCTCCCCCGTGCCGCACCCACAATCACTCACCACCACACAATCACGCCACACACAACCCACCCACCATGCCCCGTGGGGGACACCCCAGGCGGACCAGCGGACAGCGAGCCCCAACCCCCATAGAGCCAGCAGCCCACCAGCGCAGCCACCCCGGGACCCGGCCCCGGGGCAACCACCCTCCCCCCCCTGCCCGCCCCCAGCCACACAAAGGAGGAGCAGGGGTGTAAGAGGTCCCCAATACCCTCTCCCTCCCCGCTCCTGACTGTTTATATAGTGTGTGTTGTGTGTGATTAAAATTGAGGGGCAGTGACTGCAATGAGCCGCGAGCCGGGCCACCTAAGTGGCCCTGCCCACCATGCACCGCATGCCATGCCCCCCAGGTGTTGTTTGTGTGTTGTGTTTCTTGTGTTTTGGTGTCTCGGTGCAATTAAAACTGAGAGGCGAGCAGCCACGGGGTGCATCCAAGGAGACCACTGAATGGTCTCCTCCGTTCCACCCCGCATGGCTCCACGCCTCCCAACTTCCTACGTGTGTGTGTGTGTGAGACAGAGAGAGCGGGAAGTAAGAGGGATCCGGGGATGTACGTCCAGAGGGAAGCAAACTTCCCTCTAGGTGATGAGCCTTTAGTGGCATTAGGCACCCCTGCTCCCCAGGAGGCCCCCCAGGGCAAGACAGGCCAGGAGAAGCCGCCCCCCACGACCGGGCCATTCAGGGACTGCAGCCAGTGAGCCGCCACCCACCCTAGAAAGTTCCCACCCTCCCACACCCCTAACGGGGAATGAGAGGATGGGGACAGCGGCAGACCCATGGCACCCCCCCCCCCCCCCAGGCCCGCCCAGCCCCCCCGCCCCGACCACACACAGAAACACATGCACACACCTATTTCCTTGCACACTCCCACTCATCATAACTCACATATTCCCTCTCAGCCCCATCCAAAAAATATAAACACTCGCACAGCATCCAACCCTCCCACTCTCACTCCCCAGACACACCCCCACTCATCCTAACACAAACATACCCCCCCATTCACACAAACATCCAAAGTATAGACACACACACACAACATCCAAACATCCCTGTCTCACACCCCAGCACCTCCCCCTATAATCCCCCGAATCCCACTCAGCCCTCCTTCAAACCCCTACACCCCCCCTGCCCCCGGGCCATACCCTGGGTCCCAGGGTGTCAACCAGACACCAGGGCATGCACCAACCCACACCACGGCAGCACATCCAGGCAGGCCCTGACCCCAGGCACATACGGAGCCCACCACCCCGGAGGGAGGAGGACCACCCCCGGGCACCAGAGCCCAGAACCCCAGCCCAGCCCGCCCCAGAATAGCCCGGCCACCCGGCTCAGGACCGACGCCCACCAACCCAGGCACCACCAGTGGCCTCACCCCCCGCCACGAGGCGACTCCAACCGCTGGCCCCCACAGCCCCCGACGGGGCCAGACTCAGAGCCACCCCCACCACAGAGCAGCCCGGTCCCGCATCACGGGCAACCACAAAGGACCCGCAACCACCAGTCACTCCTGGCCATTTCTCATACCCCCATAGCAACGAGGTCACAGTCCTCCACCTACACTAAGTGATGGAACTAAGCACAGGGGACCAGAAGGAATGAGATTCAGCCGAATAGTTCTTTGAGGAGGCAGACATTGTCTCATTACTGATGTGGTCAACTAAGAGATTCCTAAACTGCTGAATACACAGATTATTTTTGTTTTTCCAGTTCACAAGGATAGTTTTCTTTGCGATGCATAATGCTGTGCGTATCATGTGTGCAGAGTTAATTGCCATATTAATGTCACCCAAGTCACCTAGTAGACATAGTGCGGGGATTGTAGGAATATTACATTTAAACCATGTTGACATGTCCACACATACCTGAAGCCAGAACCTGCGGACAGGTGTGCAGGACCACAAGGCATGGAGGTAGTTATCTGGTGTGTTTTCATTGCAGTGTGTGCAGATGTTTGATTGTGACAGACCCATCCTGAACATCCTTTGTCCTGTATAATGAGTTCTATGCAGAATTTTGAATTGTATTAGTTGCATATTTGAATTTTTAGTCATTTTAAAGGTGTTTAAACATATTTGTAACCATTTATCTTTATTAAAGTTACTGGATAAGTCACCCTCCCATTTTGAAGTTGGAAGACAGATTGAGTCTTCTAGTTTAGATAATAGTCTATATGTTTTTGATAATAGCTTTGGGGCATTGAGATTCATGAATTCTGCCACCCTAATAGGTAGCTGTAAGTTTAATTGATTAATGGTATATTTTTTACATATAATAGATTTAAGCTGGTGATATTCTAAAAATGTTTTGCTACTGATTCCATATTGTGAAGTGAGAATATTAAATGATAAGAAGTTTCCATTTTCTATTATATGTTCTAACTGTTTTATTCCTTTATTTTTCCATTGAGTAAAATTGATAAGCTTTTTGTTTTGCAGGATGTCAGGGTTGTTCCAGAGGGGTGTAAACTTACATGGAAAAAGTGAGGATTTGGTTATTTTTAGAAAATCCCACCAAGCCACTAATGAGGAACTGATATTGATGCTTTTAAAACACTTATGTGTTTTGATGGTTGAGCTGATGAATGGCAGGTCAGAGATAAACACATCCTCACACAATGCTTGCTCTACATCTAACCATGTTTCATCCAGACTGCTAGGTTTAAGCCGTTTGGAGATATACTGCAGCTTGTTAGCTAAGAAAACATGATTAAAGTCGGGTAGCTCCAATCCGCCTCTATCTTTAGTCTGTTGTAAAGTTTTTAGACTGATACGTGATGGCTTATTTTTCCATAAAAATTTAGATATATGTGAGTCCAGTGACTTAAACCAACTGGAGGATGGTTTAGTGGGTATCATTGAAAACAGGTAGTTTACTTTAGATAGAGCCATCATTTTAACTGTGGCAACCCTCCCCATGAGTGATATGGGTAAGCGCCTCCACCGTGAGAGATCATCCTCTATTGCTTTAATTAGCTGGACATAATTTAGCTTTGTTAGTTCTGATAACCTGGGGGAAATGTTTATGCCTAGATATCTAATGTTTCCAGACTGTATTGTAGTATTGGGTATGTTTTGTAGGTCACAGTTGATGGGCATAATAATAGTCTTATACCAGTTAATAGAGTATTCAGATATTGATGAGAATGTGTTAATAAGTGTGATTGTCTGGGGGAGAGACGTTGGTGAGTTCTGGAGAAAAAGTAATACGTCATCAGCATAAAGACTTATCTTGTGTTCTATATTTTTGGCATGGATTCCTTTAATCTCTTTATTTTGTCTTATGGCAGCAGCTAGAGGTTCAATAAAAATAGCAAAGAGTGATGGAGAAAGCGGGCAGCCCTGTCTGGTGCCTCTCTGCAAACAGAAGCTTGGAGAGGTTTGATCATTGGTCTTTACACATGCATTTGGGTTGTTATATAATATTTTTATCCAATCTATGAAAGATGACCCAAACCCAAATTTGTTTAACGTTGCAAATAAAAATTTCCAGTTTACTCGGTCAAACGCTTTTTCTGCGTCTAAAGAAATTACTGTGGATTCCAGATTATGTAGAGTAGAATAATCTATGATGTTAATTAATCTACGCATGTTAGTAGAGGAATGTCTACCTTTAATAAAGCCTGTTTGGCCAGGATGTATTATTAGAGGGGTTATTTTTTCTATTCTTCTGGCCAAAGTTTGCTAATTATTTTAAGATCTACATTTATTAATGAAATTGGACGGTAACTGGATGGAAGTGTCGGGTCTTTACCTGGTTTTAATAGTAGAGTAATATTGGCTAGGTTCATATTTGAAGGTATTTTTTGTTTTTCCTTTATTTCTAATATCATATTGTAGAAAGTGGGTGCCAGCATTGTCCAGAATTCTTTGTAGAATTCTGCTGGGTAACCATCTGGACCCGGAGCTTTATTGTTGGGCATATGCTGGAGAGCTTCTTGGAGTTCGCTGACTGAAAGGGGGGAATCCAAGACCATTTTATCTTCATGTTTTAATTGTGGAAGATTAATGTTACTAAGAAATTTATCAATATTGTCATCTGTTGTAGTTAGTTGTGATGTATATAATGTTTTATAGAATTCTTTGAAAGTGTTATTTAGCTTGTCAGGGTCGTGGCTGATGTTTCCTTCTGGATCTCTGACAGAGGAGATGGTTGTTTTCTCCTTTGTTTTTAACTGATTAGCCAGGAACCTTCCGGATTTGTTGCCATGCTCAAAATTCTCCAAGCGAAGTCTTTGCACCAAGAACTGCGTCTTTTTATCTATTATTTCATTAAATTCAAGTTTAGCTTTCCTTATAACATTTAGTATGTGTTCTTCTGGGGAGAAATGGTAAGCGTCCTCTAAGGATTTAATTCTGAGTTCTAACTCTGAAATTCTCAAAGTTTCCTTCTTTTTCTTATGAGAAGAAAAGGAAATAATTTTCCCTCTCATTACTGCTTTTCCTGCTTCCCAAAGAACACACGCTGAAGTTTCTGGCAAGTCGGCATTTTCTAGATATAAGGACCATTCTCTTTTAAAGTAGCTGATAAACTCAGGATCTTTAAGTAGTGACGTATTAAATCTCCAGTTTCTAGTTGCTGGTTTATTGCTCTTACTTCTCAGAGTGAATGATACTGGTGCGTGATCACTAATGCTAATAGGATGGATTTTGATTTCTGACATGTCATTCATCAGCGAGCTGCTAGTTAAGAAATAATCTAATCTAGAATAGGAATGGTGAACTGAAGAGAAGAAGGTGTATTCTCTTAGTGTGGGATGGTTAGAGCGCCAAGCATCACAGAGACCAAAATCCTTCATGTACTGTTTTACAGTTTCTGAGGATTTCCAGACTCGATGAGCTCCTGTGGTACTTTGTTTGTCCAGTATAATGTTAAAATCACCTCCTACAATTAGTGTGATATCTGAATGACCATAGAGTGAGGCGAAGAGGGAGTGAAAGAAGGAGGGATCATCTACATTTGGACCATATATATTTGCAATACATAACTTAACATTTTTAATAGATAATGTAACTATTATAAATCTGCCTTCTGGATCTATGATTGTATTATCTATATCAAAATTTAACCTTCTATTAATAAGAGTTGCTACTCCTCTCTGCCTAGAATTATAACAAGCTGAATACACGTGTGGAAACTGGGTTGTTGAGAGAAGATCTATTGTTGAGTTTGATAAATGAGTCTCTTGGAGTAATATTATATCTGCTTTCATTTCTTGCAAACGATTAAAAATTTTTAACCTCTTTTCCCTTGTGCCAGCTCCACGCACATTCCAAGTGACAAATGTGAGTTCGTTCATGAACCAACCACAGAAATGAGGGCTATATGCATATTACTGAAGCGTGTGTGCGTGCATCCCACTGCTTCTCCGCGTGCATGTGTATGTGCCAGCTGGTTGTGACAGAGATGTATGTGCACTTGTGCTGTTCTGTGTGTGTTCCTGTGAATCATGAAAAGTGCTGATGTGTATATAATATAATGACAAGTGTTACCGTTAACCGTTGAAGGGTCGGAGAGAAGAAGTGTAAAGAGTGAAAAGAGCGACAGTGCCAAAGGAAAAAAGTCATTTAAAAAACGCATCTTTGCTGAGAGCAGTGTAGTGAAGACGGGCAGTGGATTTACTGTTAACCAAATTATCTTTTATGGCAGTTTTAAGGATATAACATGATCTACTGAGAAAACAGGAAAATTAAAGCACATACCAAGTCAGTAGAGCCACGGAGTGATGTCCGGGTCGCTGTACAGCTGTCCATTAATAAATAATTTATCCACTGCGATGACAGCGCGAGCACCTTGCGTGATGGATTTCCTCCTGATTGGAAACAGGACTCTCCGTCGGTCCAGAATCTCTCTCGGATATTGGTCGTTTACTCCAAAGTTCGTTCCCTTCAGTTCGTGGCCCTGGTTCTTCACCTGCTCCTTCTGTTTGAAGCTGACGAACTTCGCTACAATAGGTCTTGGTCTGCTGGACCCGGGTTTCCTCCCGCCAAGCCGATGGACTCTGTGAAAGGAGATGTTTTTCACCATTTCCTCCGGGAGCTTCAGGTGGGTTTTGATGAAGTTTTTCACCGTGGTCTCGGGGTCCTCCTCCGTCTGCTCTGGAATCCCTGCAAATACCAGGTTCTCCCTCATGCTCCTCGCCTGCAGATCGATCACCTTTTCCTTCATCTTCTGATTTTCCTCCGAGAGACGAGTCAAGCCCTCGGTGAGGGATTTTACCGACTCTCTGAGACCAGCATTTTCTACAGCCAGAGTTTCCACCTGCTTCTGGCTGAATTCTAGTGATTCACGTAGCGCCTGGAACTCCTTGCGGAGAATTTCTACCAGGCTCAAACGCGCATCAAAACTACTGAGTTTCTTATCTATAGAGATCAGAACATCTGTTGAGTCGTTCCCCGGTGGTGAAATAGCTCCAGGTGAATCCTCATTTCGCTGTCTCTTGGACTTAGATGAGGTGGAGGGGGTGGACGTGTTGTTTGGTTTCCCCATGACGATTCTGTCATAACAACGATCTATAAAATCTGTCAGGCTGGCCAAATCCTCCTCGCTGTGCTCCAGAGTGTACCTTTTAAAGACACTATTTTCCTACTTTAAAGAATATTTTGATTAGGCTGGCACAAAATACAATTGAATGAAAGTATAAATGTTTGGGCGCGCCTAGTTTGAATCTGCCGTCTCCCCGGAACTACGTCACCTACAGCATTAGCGTCACTTACCTGCCACCAGCTAAGCTTACTCAATAAGCTTAGCTGGAAATTCAATCAAGACGCACCCTCCGCTCACATGATTCCAAGATGGTAGCCCCCTCTTGTCAGAAATGAATGAAACGTTGACAGAGATGGATATGGAGGAAATATTCTCCTTCTGTTGATGAGGTGCTGCCATCACCGGCGTTCTAAAGTTAGGAGAACATGGGCGAGGTCATTGCTGCAAAGGAGGAAAGTGCAAGGAGTTTATGCTAATCTTCTCCGAGAGATACGCCTCGAAGTTCCAGAATCTTCCAGCAATACCACTGCCTGGACAGAGAATCCACAAGGTTGATACCGCGATGCGACAGAGTATCAGTCCCGGAGAGAGGCTTGCCATCACGCTCAGATTCCTGGCTACAGGTATGTTTTTTACAATGTAAATTACATTGCATGCAGGATGACAGTGGCTGGCCCTAGTTGTTAGAAAAAGCAAGGCCATCCCAACTATATTATGCTTGCCTCCCTTGGTATGACAATTGTGGTTTATATTGTAAAAGGTGATCTTGATTCGTTGTAATTTATGGTTAAGATTTTGATCCTTTATCTTTGTAAAGCTCATAAGATTTTAATGTTTCTATATTTTGAGGTGGAACATTTCAAAGTCTGGCATTTCAATTCAGAACTGGAGAAAGGACAGTCTCAAATATTGTTGATGAGACATGCCAGCCGTTGTACAGCACAATGAGGGAGCAGTATATGAAGGTAATGAATTGCATTTTATTCAAACACAACATTATGCACTACAGATGCAACAAGTTATTAAATAATGCAGTTTACAAAAATAAATGCTCTATTAGTTTAATATGTTCCAAAAAATAGAACAGTAGAATCACACATTAGACCATCTGTGAATGAAAGAAAAATGTTTGTAAACATTCATTTCAAACAATGAACAGAATTGTAAACAATAACATGGACCTAGTCTTAATTTCTTTAGAGGTCTCAACTGTGTCACTCTGTGTTGGGAGGTTGATAAAATCAAAAGACAAACATAAAAGCTGAGGTGAGGAAGATAATACATGCACACTGACTCACACACTGACACTCACTGGTGTGGAGGCTGTGAAGTGGCACTGACACACACACACACACACAAACCCAAAGTAAAAAATATAAACTTTGTATGTATACACAATATTTGCAATGAAAATATTACAGTGTTTCGTACACTTGGTCGTTGTCAACTGAGACATGATTTTGATAAACAGGGTTGTGTACTTGTTTGGGACCGACCCACTCATGTCGGGGATGAAATGGTTGTGGCTGGTGGTTAAACATTGGTGGTGGTCTTGGGCTGATGTGGTGTGTATTTTGGCCAAGTGTTCCCATTTGTGCCTGAAATAAAATATTATTAATATGGAATGTTTCTAGTGTATGGATCAAAATCAGACAATGTTTGTGTGACATACCGACCAAATGTACAAACTGTATCATCTTCCACTGAATTTTTTTGAGCCTTGTTTCTCTGAGTAACTGACTCAGCCAACCCTTTTATCAACTGATATTCTTCAGCATCTCGTTGCCGTTTCAGATTGTTTGGTCGTATGATGGGTTGTTTTGTGAATTTGGGGGTAGATGTAGATGTAGATGTAGGTAGATTGGGGCGGCAGTGGCTCAGGCGGTAGAGCAGGTCGTCCAATGATCGGAAGGTCGGCGGTTTGATTCCCGCTCCCGCAGTCATCTGTCGTTGTGTCCTTAGGCAAGACACTTAACCCTCCTTGCCTCCAGTGTTGGCATCGCTGGTGTATGAATGTGTGGATGAATGTTCGGTGATGGTCGGAGAGGCCGTAGGCGCAGACTGGCAGCCACGTTTCCGTCAGCTTGCCCCAGGGCAGCTGTGGCTACATACGTAGCTTACCATCACCAGGTATGAGTGAGGAGTGGATGAATAATGGATTCACAATGTAAAGCGCTTTGGGTGCCTTGAAAAGCGCTATATAAATCTAATCCATTATTATTATTATTATTATTATTAGATGTGCTTGTACTGCTTTCTCCTTCATCAGCTTCACTTTCAAAGAGAGAAGATGCATCATTGGGGTCTTCACTTTGGCCATCATCTAGCACGTCAATGGTGTCCTCACTGCCAGTTTTATCAAGATGGTGATGGCTGAAATTATTAAATTAAAAGCAAACATTAAATATCTCTTTTTTTCAGGTCCCGACAAAGACAGGCGAATGGATGGAAATTGCCAAGGAATTCAAGGAGAGGTGGAACTATCCTTGTTGCGTCGGAGCAATTGATGGCAAACACATTGCCATCCAACAGCCAGAAAACAGTGGTTCAGAGTACTTCAACTACAAACATTTCTTCAGTGTTGTACTTTTAGCTCTTGTAAATGAAAATCACAAGTTGACATATGTAGACGTGAGGGCAACTGGCCGTGCCGGAGATGCTGGCATATTTGCAAACTCAGCATTAAAGAAAGCACTGAGTGAAAACTCTGAATTTGCCACCAGCTGAAGAGATAAATGGAATATCCACCAGCAAAATTAACTACCACATAGTTAGTAATGATGCATTCCCACTGTCACTAACACTGATGAAACCGTACCCACACAGAAACCTGGACCAACCAAAACAAATTTTAATTAAAGCTGCAAGCAGCGTTGGAGGCCCTCGCACCTCTGGCGCCGCTTCGGCCTATTGCACCGCCCCATCACCTAGCAACCTCCCTCCTGCAGCGCGGCCCCTCTCGCCCACAGCCATATTCCCATTCTTCCAGAGTTTATCTCCATCAAGAGGCGATTTTCCGCATGAGAGGATCAACTTGCACCTCAGCCTGTCCAGTGATGACATCTGAAGCATTCATGACCATGTTTCTTACAAACTGTGTTGAATTCCCACAAACTGGAGCATGATTTCATCAAGAGGAAAATTCCACGTGGCCACTAGATGGTGGTAAAGTTGTTTTAATGCAGGACGATGTTGAGGATGGAACTCTAATGAGAACAGGAAAATATCAGCTCAATTGGTCAACTGACAGCAGGGTTAGTGCCACTTCCTGTATAATGGCGAATGATTTAAACCATCACAGAAAGCCATTTTAATCATGATGCTGTAAGCAGTCAGTGATATTTTCAACCATGAGTTCATGAAGGATGATATAAATGAGTTAGAATTAGTTATACAGAGGATAAAGGGTTAAAATGGTGGGACCTCCTGTTCCCAGGGGGCGGGGCTATGGCGTTGACAACATCAGTACATGAAGAGGCTTTTGTGTTTGTCCTGGCATGTTATATAAATGTGCTACATTTCATGAATATCAGTCAAGGCAGTGGTTGGAGCTGAGAGATTTAATATTTATAGGGGGCGCTATGGAGTCACATAACCAGCATATGTCCATTTGAATCAGATCCAGGCCTGACCACTGTCCTCCCTGCTGAGTTTGGTGGAGATCGGGAGTACATTGGGTCAGTTACAAGTACTTCCTGTTTCATGATGGTGGACGTCATTCGCCATGGTTTTGCTTGAGGAAGGAACTTGAGGGTTTTTTCAGTAGTATCATGAAAGGGTTTGACCTGATCTGAAGCACTGTAGCGTGTGTGAGTTTAATCCCTGATGAGAGGGACCCCGGTGTTTGAGAAAGGCACTTCCTGTTTCCAGGGGGCGTGGCTTGGGCCAAGACCAGAAGTAGTTACATGTATCTGTTCAGGAGCAGACCCTGATTAATTACTGTAAGTGTCATATTGATTGGATGAAAATTGAGGGATTTATACAGATTTATTATGTCACGGCGTCTTATCCAACCTTGTCATGGCAACACGATCTCGCCATGCTACGTTGAGCAATGTCCAAATGAGAACATCTGGACATGTAGGTGTGGTCAGCATGGAACTGAAGTGAAACATGTGCAGTTTGGTACAGAATGAGTGTTGTATGTCAGAAATAATGGATTCCGTGCTTGATGGCGAAACATCAAAACTTGATGAGGCGCCGCTGCTGAACGCCACCTCCTATTAGAAAATTTTCAATAACTTTTGACCACACATGCCTCTGGAGTGTTCAGACTGAGTTTGAGGTAAATACGATGAAATCTGTAGGAGGAGTTCGTTCAAATGCAAGGCAAAGAAACATGCAAAAATGACCCCGGAAATGACAATTTTTTCAAAATGGCCGACTTCCTGTTGAAGTTATCATATATGTCCAAGAGGCTTTTTTGTACATCCTTCCATGTTCTATCAATATACTGGATTTCAGCCATATTGGTCAATGTATTGGGCAGATATGATCAATTAAATATTTGTAGGGGGCGCTATAGAGCCGTATTACAATTTTTGCAGCATATCTCAATGTGGCTGAGTTCCCGGCCTGACTGCGGTCCTCTCTGCCTAGTTTGGTGGAGATCAACGTTACAATGGGTCAGTTACAAGTACTTCCTGTTTGATGGCGTCGGACCACTTTTCGCCAAGGTTACGTTTGGCAAAGGAACTTGAGATTTTTCTTGTGGTATCATGAAAGGGTTTGACGTGTTGTGAAGCACTTTCAAGTGCGTAAGTTTCATTCCTGAGGAGATGGACCCCGGTGTCTGAAAAAAAGCACTTCCTGTTGAAAGTGGGCGGGGCTTAGGGCTAGTCTGGAATTGGTCATAAGGATCTGTTCAGGGCCGCATCCTGATTAATCCCTGCAAGTCTGATGGGGATTGGATCAGAATTGAAGGATTTATACTGATTTATTATGTCATGGCGTCTTATTAAAGTTCGCCATGGCGCCACGGTCTCGCCCTGCAGCGTAGACCAACAGTTTTCACTGGATATCATCACCAACTTGTTTTCTGCTGTCTGACCCAGTTTGGACCTGGTTGTCTCGAAAACGTCAGATAAGTGGGTCTCCAAGTTAAAACCATGACTTCCTGTCGCCAGGGGGCGTGGCCAATTCATAACCCAAATATTGACATGTAGATGTGTTCAGGATATGAGTGGCATCATACATGGCAATTTTGGTTCAGATATATTGTTTTATGTGGAAGTTATATCACTTTCGTTCTTCACGGCGAGACATCAAACTTTGAGGCCCCACCCCCTCCATGCCCTTTCTCCTATTAGAAAACTTTCAATAACTTTTAAAGACACATGCCTTCTGGACATCCTGAGCTATTTTGGTAGCGGTACGATGAAATCTCTAGGAGTAGATAGATTTTGAAAATGTCAGTAAAACGCCAAAATGGCTACTTTGACCCAAAATGGCCAACTTCCTGTTGGTTGTAGGCTGTTGCTACAAGAGGATTTTTTGTTCGCCCGAACATTTGGAATATATGTAGCGATTTTCATAAAGATTGATGACGTGCAGTGGCGGGGCATATTAAATAGGTGGCGCTCTCATTCAATTTGGCCCGAACAGTCCCAAGCACCCCAAAATATCAAATTTTTCACATTCCTTTGGGGGGGTACGCAAAAATAGGCGCGTTTTCGTGCATGTTCAGGTCCCCAAAAATGCCTCCAATGTTTAAGAAGAAGAAGAAGAAGAAGAAGAAGAAGAAGGAAGAAACGGAGCAATTACAACAGGCCTTCGCACCGCCTTCGGTGCTCGGGCCTAATTATCGGTTATCCAGGGCTAGACGGGTGGTCGAGAATGCATTTGGCATTCTCTCCAACAGGTTCAGGGTGTTTTTGACAACAATCAATCTCAGGCCTGATAAAGTGCAACAAGTCATTTTGGCTGCCTGTTGTCTGCATAACTATATGGTGGGAAACAACAAGCTTTCCTACATCAGCATTTGTGATAGTGAAGACACTGCTAACCATACCTTGACTGCTGGAGCATGGAGGAATGACCCCCCCTTGACAGGACAGCAGCCAACTACTGATCGAAACCCCAAAGCTGATGCAAAGTTACAAAAGCAGCTCCTAACTGGCTATTTCAGTTCTGACTATGGAGCTGTGCCGTGGCAGCATGACACGGTCAGTCAGTGATGGTATAAAGTAGACAGGAAATCAAAACTAAGGTAGTGTGAATTCAGTAGGCTGAATCTAATGTCATTTGTCTCCAAAGAGCCCCTTATGTTTCTAGTTGCCAAAAATCAGTTGCCTTTAATCCTCCAACAAGTCCAAAAGCTGATTAGACGGACACTGTACATTTCTTATTGTGAATCTTTCCAACTGTATTTTTTATGTACACATATGTTGCAATTTTGTGATTAATAAATACATTATTGAGGAAATACTCACCATATCCAAGTTTGTTATTGTTGGCCGAGCAGCGATGTAGCCAGAAATTGCAGTTTTTCCAAAAGCCATTTGGAACGTTTGGTCAAGTGTTTCCTGGCACTTCCACTTGTTTGAGGTTTTCTGGTCTTGGTATAGCTGTTCCACAGCAATCTCATTTTTATTTTCACCCACTCCACTGAAAGGAATAAGTATTTTTTTTAAATGCACTGTATTTGCTATGAATATATCTAGTATTATATTAGAATAACTAATAGGATTAATTACATCTGGTAAAGTACATTATGCACTGGACATCTTAATTGCAAGCCACAATGGAATTGTGGTGAAAACGTAAATTGTATACCATCCAAGATACCATCTATGCAGAAGTACAACCATCACAGTAAATATAGACCACTCTATATACAAGTATAGCCTATTTCCACAAGCAAGTATGAGTGGTCTGGATAGGATTATTGATATTTATACCATAGTCAGTGTTAATTGTAATGCCAACTGTATTTTTCGTATATATGCATGTATAGCTCGGCAAGTCAAATTACAGTAATATAACATCGTATACAGGATGTTTCAAGCTCCCGGCTAATGCGGGGCAGTTGGAAAACCTAGCTGGTACCCATGATGTTGCTGGTCCAATTTTGCTGCCATCTCCTTGAATGCCTGCTCGCGCTTGTCCCTGTTTTTGAAGTCTGACAAGGTGACATCATATAAACAGGAATAGTCTGGCAACATTTTGACCAATTTATCTTCTAAAATATAGTCATTGACAACTTCGCAGTGGGTGGCCATCTTGGAATCATGTGAGCGAATCATGTGAGTGGAGGACGCGTCTTGATTGGTCACTTGAATTTCTGCCCTCAGCATGTAACTTTCGTAGCACGCAGACGGTGAGTTTTTTTGCCTCATGAGGCAAAAAATATCAAATGTGTTTGATTTTCACCTCAAGGCCTCGCGAGGTAGTAAGGTCGGCAAAAATAAGGCCCACACAGCGAGCTCTCTGCTGAGAAAACAGTCTCGAATTACTTTTAGCTCAATAGATAGTTCTCGTGTGCGGCACCCCTTACATATTTCATATACATTGTCATAATCTTTTCATACTTGTTTTATTAGATACTGCTTTAGTGATAGTTTAAACTGAGTTTTACTATTTGTTTGTGAGATTTATTTGGGTAATAAATCCCACTGATACATTCCTCTGTTAAGAACAGTTTGCTTGATGGCGTTAGTTTTTACTTTTGGTAAAGTGAAATTACCGACATCAGCATGTCTTGTAGGACAGGTGTGTTTACTTCCACTAAATTCCAGGTTCTTATAAATTATGGATAGTGTCTTTGTTACAGTGATATTTCTGATAAAGAAAAAGTAATGAATATAGAATATAGTCTGTGACATGTAACCAGTTTAATTGTTGATGCATAGGTTTATTGAGCTCATTTATAGTAAATAGTAAATAGTATATAGATGAATATATAGTTGAATCTGCATACATCACACATTATGCTCTATTTAGGATCAGTGGTAGATCATTTGTAAAAATGCTGTATAACAGTGGTCCAAGGCAACTCCCCTGTGGCACTCCACATGTTAACATCTCACATCAGAATAGTATCAAAAACAGTGTTGGCCAGATAACTCTCAATCCAGGACAGGACAGACCGTTTCAAATCCATAGCTTCATTTTTTTCAGTATCAAATGATTAATAATATCCAATTTAGCTGAAAAGTCTAACATAGCTGCCCCAGTTATCTTCTGTTTCTCTAAACCAGTTATAAAAGTGAGAGCTGTCGCTATAGAGGGCCTTTTTTCTGTAGGCATGTTGGTAATCTGTTAGAAAATTACCTGTGATAAATTGACATTGATTTTGATCATAAACTATAGTCTCCCAGAAGTGCAGACAAACGTACAGTCTGTTCAACCGCTGAGTTATTTTCATGTCTTTTTTCCTAAACAGCGGGAATGGCTGCCGAGGCACAAAGAAACCTACGCCAACGTCCTACGCAGCCACATAGTCATGTGTCACACGCTGCTACCCGCCAACCTGAGGCGACCTCAAAACCTGACGTCACTGTCTGGACTCATCCTGACCACCAGCTCCAAACAGGTGACCAAACACAGAACAGAAACTAACAAGTTCTGATGTTTCTCCTACACTGCTATGTCTGCCAAGACAAGGTAACCAAGTCCACCCTTCACCAGCTGGACTGGTTCCCATGAGGGATCCCATCAGAACATCCAGTGGTTTTGATTTTCTCCCATCACCAGTAACTGCCAGCTGATCACATCTACCAGCTGATCACCATTAACTACCACCTGATTACCAGTAACTACCAGCTGATCAAGGTTCCACGATTCTTCAGGGTGTAATGATTAGCTCCTGAAGACCCGGAAATTCAGCCACACACAGAGGGTAAAAGTTTGAACAGAGTAAGGTTTATTGAAACTGGGAGAATGGTGGGGAGAAACCAGATGTAGTTCATTAAAAAGTGGCGGGGCAATCCTGAGAGGCTGCGTGTTGAAGAATCCTGAAACGACTTCAGACATTAATTATGGGTCCACTAACCCAAAAGGCATAGTCAGGGGTAGGCAATGTTCAAAAAACAAAAAGGCAGAATCAGGCTACTTATCAGGCAGGCAAATCTCCGTGGTCATTTCAAACGGGGTCAATATCCAGACAGGCACTTGACATGAACAAATCCGGCGTGGGTCAGGCAAGAGAAATCCAAGGACATGACAGGGTCGATAACAGGAGGTCTGAAACACAAGAAAAACACTGGATCTCAACAAGGTATTGCTGACCACCTGGCAGGGAAGCAGAGACTGGAGGGTGTTTAAGTAGGGTGGGGAGCAGGTGAGGAGAGTGAGCAATCAGGGCAGGTGGAGGAGATGAGCTTGATTGCAGAGCTGCACAGCAGAGCAGCAACCATGGCACAGGGAGTTTGAGTGATGAAATGCTGAAAGCTGCTGTGTGTGAAATTCAGATCATAAATGTCTTCAATGTGGTTTTAGTTTATTTGTACTTTGTGTCAGTAGATGTTGCTTCATCCTATAATCTATCCATCCATCCATCTTCTGCCGCTTATCCAGAGTTGGGTTGCCGGGGCAGCTGCCTAAGCAGGGAAACCCAGACTTCCCTCTCCACGGCTACATTCTCCATCTCTTCCAGGGGGATCCCGAGGCATCCCCAGGCCAGTCGAAAGATGTAATCCATCCAGCGTGTCCTGGGTCTTCCCCGGGGCCTCTTTCTGGTGGGACATGCCCGGAACACCTCACCAGGAAGCATCCTGACCAGATGCCCGAGCCACCTCATCTGGCTCCTCTTGATGTGGAGGACCAGCAACTCTGCTCTGAGCCTCTCTCCTTCTTCACCACGACAGACCAATGCAGAGTCCGCATCACTGCAGACTCCGCACCGATCCACCTGTCAATCTCCCGCTCCATCCTTCCCCCACTTGTAAACAAGACCCCAGGATACGTGAACTCCTCCACTTGGGGCAGGACCCTATTGCCGCCCCGGAGAAGGCACGCCACCCTTTTCCGGCTACGGACCATGGTCTCGGATTTGGCGGTGCTGATTCTCATCCCAGCCGCTTCACACTCGGCTATGAATCTCTCCAGCAAAAGCTGAAGATCATGGCCCGATGAAGCCAACAGAACTACATCATCCACAAAGAACAGAGACCCAATCCTGAGGCTACCAAACCAGATACCCTGAACATCTCGGTTGCGCCTAGAAATTCTGTCCATAAAAGTTATGAACAGAATCGGTGACAAAGGGCAGCCTTGGTGGAGTCCAACCCGCACTGGAAACGATTCTGCTTTACTGCCGGCAATGCAGACCAAGCTCTGACACCGGTCATAAAGGGACCGGACAGCTCGTACAAGCGGGTCTTGCACTCCATACTCCTGGAGTTCGAGGTCAGAAGCCAACCCCATCTACACTGTACATAGTGTTGATGGATCACTGCTTTCCCCTCCTGAGCCGCCGGATGGTGGACCACAATCTCCTCGAAGCCGTCCGGAAGTCGTTCTCCATGGCCTCTCCAAACTCCTCCCATGCCCGAGTTTCTGCCTTAGCGACCAACAAAGCTGCATTCCGTTTAACCCGCCGATACCCATCATCCGCCTCTGGAGTCCCACAGGCCAAAAAGACCCAATAGTACTCCTTCTTCAGCCTGATGGCATCCCTTACTGCTGGTGTCCACCAACGTGTTCCGGGGTTACCGCCACAACAGGCACCGACAACCTTGTGGCCACAGCTGCGGCTGGCTGCCTCAACAATAGAGGCACGGAACACAGCCCACTTGGAGTTAAATGCCCAGCCTCACCTGGGAGAGGGAGATGGGAGTTGAAAACTCTGACAGGGGACTCCACCAGATGTTCCCAGCAGACTCTCACAACACACTTGGGTCTGCCAGGCCTGACTGGCATCCTCCCCCACCATCTGAGCCAACTCACCACCAGGTGGTGATCAGTTGACAGCTCCGCCCCTCTCTTCACCTGACTGTCCAAGACATGCAGCCACAAGTCCGACGATACGACTACAAAGTCAATCATCTAACTGCATCCTATAATATTTAATTTAAATAGATTTGTTTACCTCAAACTTTTTAAAGGATGGAATGTGTTATTTAAACCTAACGTTTGGTTTTCAGGAGAATATCTTCATTAACCAGGCAAATGTGACGGACAGTGACGACGTCAGCGTTAACGGGATCATCCACGAGATCGACAGGATTCTGTTTCCTCTGGACATCAACAAGGACAATATCATGTTTGTTCCTGTTAGTTCATCTTTCATATACCAGTTAGTCCAGAACAGGATGCTAAGCACAGACCAGTCTGACTTTTACTGCTGTAACTGGATTATCCCTGTTTCTCTGCAGGACCCAAAGACACTGAACCTGACAGATGTTGCAGAGGAACATGGTTATAAAACCTTCTACAAACTGCTGGAGGTAATGCACCTGTCCATGTTCCTTTTTTTACCTGTCCTGACCAGCATCATAGCAAGCAAAATCATAATTTGGTTGCTGTATCATGCTGAACAAATTTGCTTTGCCAATGGGAGGCTTGGGAGGGGACCATGCCCCGTGGGGGACATCCCAGGCAGACCAGAGGGCAAGCACGGTCCACACCACCACCCCTAGCAACCACCTCACCCAGACTAAATGGCCCCCTCTGCTCCACCCCACATGGCGTGCACGCCTCCCAAGTCCCTACATGTGTGTATGTGTGTGAGAGAGAGAGAGCGGGAAGAAGAGGGGTCTGGGGATGTAAGTCCAGAGGAAAGCAAACTACCCTCTGGGTGTTGAGCCTCTGGTGGCATTAGGCACCCCCGCTCCCCAAGAGGTCCCCCAGGGCAAGACAGGCCAGGAGAGGTTGCCCCCCTCAACCAGGCCATACAGGGACTGCAGCCAATGAACCGCAACTGACCCCAGCATGCACCCACCCCCACATGTTAGCGGGGAATGAGAGAAGGGGGAGGAGGACAGTGGTAGAACCAATATACACACCTATGTCCTTGCACTCTCCCACTCATCCTAGCACATACATATACACCTCCACACACCCAGTATAAACATGCACACAGCGTACAAACCTCCCAATCTCACTCCCCAGAGCCTCCCGCTCCCTCCCACCATGCCCTGCGGGAGACGTCCCTGGAGGACCAGAGGATAGCAAGCCCCAAATCCAGCCTCCACCGCCATCCCCAGCTACCCCCCATCACCTCCCACCCAGACGCGGCCAACCAGGTATCCCCAAGGATCAGCAGCACCCCATCAGCACACCTGGGACCTGGGGTGGGTCATCCCTCCCCACCCCTCCTACTCACCTGTGATCTTGCACACTCCCATTCATCCTAGCACATGCATACACCCACATACACCCACACCCATACACACATCATCCACAGCATAAACACACACACAACATACAAATGTCCCTGTCTCACCTGTCAGCACCTCCCCCTACAATCCCCACTCAGCCCCTCTTCAAACTCCTACACCCCTCTTGCTCCCGGGCCATACTCTGGGTCCGAGGGCAGCAAACAGACACCAGGACATGCACCAACCCACACCATGGCAGCACATTTGGGCAGGTCTAGACCCCTGGCACATACGAACCCCACCACCGCAGAGGAAGGCGAGGCCACCCCCAGGCACCAGAGCCCAGAATCCCCACCCCAGAATAGCCCGGCCACACAGCCCAGGGCCGACGCCCACCGACCCAGGCACCACCAGTAGCCTCACCCCATGCTACGAGGTGACCCCAAACGCTGACCCTCA
This sequence comes from Melanotaenia boesemani, assembly GCF_017639745.1. Lineage (NCBI taxonomy): Eukaryota > Metazoa > Chordata > Actinopteri > Atheriniformes > Melanotaeniidae > Melanotaenia > Melanotaenia boesemani. The sequence continues at coordinate 4,861,679 of NC_055704.1, forward strand.
CAGCCTCTGACAGGGCCGGATCCAGGGCTGCCCCCACTGCAGAGCAGCCCTTGGGAAATCACCAAGAACCCGCAACCACCAATCACTTCCAGTCATTTTCCAGCCCCCAAAGCAACAAGGTCACAGTCTTCCACTTACAAGTGATGGAGTTAATCACAGGGGACCAGAGGGAATGAGATTCAGCTAACTGGTTCTTTGAGGAGGCAGACATTGTCTCACTACTTATGTAGTCTACTAAGAGATTCCTAAACTGCTGAATACACAGATTATTTTTGGTTTTCCAGTTCACAAGGATAGTTTTCTTTGTGATGCATAATGCTGTGCGTATCATGTGTGCAGACTTACAAATGCATTCACACAAGTCAAGTTGGTATATAATATTTTTATCCAATCTATGAAAGATTAATCAAACCCAAATTTGTTTAATATTGCAAATAAAAATTTCCACTTTACTCAGTCAAATGCTTTTATTGCATCTAAGGAAATGACTGGATTGCAGATTATGTAGGGTAGAATAATCCATAATGTTAATTAATCTGTGTGTTAGTAGAGGAATGTCTACCTTTAATAAAGCCTGTTTGGTCAGGGTGTATTACTGGAGGGGGTATTTTTTATATCCTTCTGGCCAGAGCTTTGCTGATTATTTTAAGATCTACATTTATTAATGAAATTCGGCGGTAACTGGATGAAAGTGTTGGGTCTTTTCCTGGTTTTAATAGTAGAGTAATATTAGCTAGGTTCCATGATTACTGTATGTTTACAACAACCCTTACACTGATGGAGGAGGATTCAGTCTGGAGAATTACAGGCTGGTAGAGGTTTGGTCTGGTGGAGGTTCGGGCTGTAGGAGGTAAAGTTTGTTGGAAATTCTGTCTGCTGGAGGATCGGTCTGGAGGAGGTCTGGTCTGGAGGAGGTACAGGCTGGCGGAGGTTTGGTTTGGTAGAGGTTCTGTATGGAGGAAGTTCAGTCTGGTGGAGGTTCAGTCTGGAGAAGGTTCAGTCTAGAGTGGGTTGGAGGAGGTTCAGTTTGGTGGAGATTCTGTCTTGAGGTTCAGTCTAGAGTAAGTTGGAGGAGGTTCAGTCTGGAGGAAGTTCAGGCCGGAAGAGTTTCCAGTCTAGCAGGGTAGTTTCGGTCTGGAGCACATTTGGTTTGGAGGAAGTCCGGTCTGGTGATGGAGGTTCGGTATGGAGGAGGGCCTGGAGTGGGTCAAGTTTAAAGGAGGATCGTTCTGGTAAAGGTCCGGTATGGTGGAGGGTCGGTCTGGAGGAGTTTCATCAGGAATGTTCTGAAAGGTTCAGGAACTTCTCAATCAGGAATAATCTTTGTCTTATTTGGGGTGTTTCAGGACACAGGTGTGTTGGACCTGGTGAAGGATGACATGTACCACCCAGTGACCATCTTCCTGCCCTCAGATGGCGCCATGGCGTACCTACCTCAGGAACAGAAGGATTTCTTGTTCCACCAACACAACCGACCACAGCTGCTGGAGTACCTGAAGTACCACATTCTGCATGGCAAGAAGGTGAGACATTCATGAGCAGAAGCTGATAGATATTTGAAAGTCTTGAAAAGAGGAAGCAGAGATGGTTAAGATCAGTAACGTGCGGTGAGGTTCATGGTTGGTGAGGCACTGACTCCTCTGGAGTCTGATTTACAATTGTGAGAACTGAAAAGGGCATCCTATTTCACTATTCATCCACCATCATGCTACTACTGTTAATGCTTCATATCCCAGCAGTGAGTAAACATGGCCTCGGGCACCTTCTCTTTATTCTCTATACTATACTATACTTTTCAGCTATAGCGGAGGCTTGTCTATTGCTTACATCATCGAAGCCCAAAAACGCCTCCTTCACTTCACAGGCATCACTTTTTAAAGACACATAGCACAAAATAACAGAAATCTGGGCTTTTTTTGTGACATCAATAGTCTCATCTATTTCTACTGCAACAAATTAGTCTTACAGGCTGGCGAAGGTGTAATTTGGTGGTGGAAGTTCAGTCTGAAAGGAGATCATCAAAAACCTCATTCTGTATCCTGTTTGACATGCCAGAAAACACAGTAGATGTTTCAAAATGTCTTGCTAACCTCTCATCTTTCTCAGCGAAAGCATGTAACAGTTCCCAATTAGAGGAGTTGGCCCTCTCATCGTTTTCACGAAATGCTAGCTCCTGTTTGGCTAGGTAATAGGTTGCATTAATGAGGTCTTTTAAAATATCTCGGTTTTGTGGATGCAAATGTTTAGTGTCTGTTGCTCATCCAATGCCAAATCAATCCTCGAATTTCCAAAGGTTTTTAAACAAACCTCTCTTTGAATGTGACTGATCTTTTATGTTTGCTGAGGCTTATTAGCAAAGTTTTTAGATCACCGTATCCCAACTGTGTGCGTCAAATTACAGCTGCGTTGCAGCCTCCACTGCTATTTGCCAGCATTTTAGTCAATGGTTTGTTTTATACTAGGTGCACTGTAACATGTATCAGTAGCATCCCAGAAGCGCTCTGCTAAATTTATGTGCCGAGTCTATTTTTGATGCTCCAAGCACCCAGAATGCATCAGTTTCTGAAGTTCAGATAGGGGCAGACAGGAAATCAGACATGGGAGCAGTGTAAAACTTCGGGTATTTTTTAAAATAAAAGCCCCTGTGCAGATTTGTGCTGTTGAACCATGAAAACATTACGTGTTTAACCAGTTAGGGGGTCTCAGTGTTTGTTTTTTTGTTGTTGTTGTTGTTTTTTTATTCATTTATGTTTTTGTCATCATAGACAAGTTGTTTATCACAATATTCTCCACTTCTCCTGTGATTTTGTGATCTTGTGGATCCTGCTAGGTGGACTGCACTCATGTGTGCTCCACACCTGACACACTCCCAGTGAAAATTGCCATGCAACGGAGGTCGGAACAAAACCGTGGTGCAGCCATAACGCACCCGGTGTAACGGAGGGGCTAGTCCAGCTGTGTGAGCTGCCAGAGGCGGGGACCCTGGCGGTCTGATCCTCGGCTGCAAAAGCTAGCTCTAGGGATGTGGAATGTCACCTCTCTGGCAGGGAAGGAGCCTGAGCTGGTGCGTGAGGTTGAGTGGTTCCGGCTAGATATAGTTGGACTCACCTCGACGCATGGCTTGGGCTCTGGAACCACTGTCCTTGAGAGGGGCTCCATTGTGGAGTTACTCCTGGTGAGAGGCACCGAGCAGGTGTGGGCATGCTCATTGCCCCCCGACTTGGCACCTGTATGTTGGGGTTTGCCCCGGTGGATGAAAGGGTAGCCTCTCTCCGTCTTCAGGTGGGGGGACGGGCCGGAGTGTTGTTTGTGCTTATGCACCAAATAGCAGTTCAGAGTACCCACTCTTTTTGGAGTCCTTGGAGGGGGTGTTGGAGAGCCCTCCTTTCGGGGACTCCCTCGTTCTGCTGGGGGACTTCAATGTTCACGTGGGCAATGACAGCGAAACTTGGAGGGGCGTGATTGGAAGGAATGTCCCCCCTGATCTGAATCCTAGTGGTGTTTTGTTGCTGGACTTCTGTGCTTGTCATGGACTGTCCATAACGAACACCTTGTTCAGGCATAAGAGTGCCCACATGTGCACTTGGCACCATCCAGCGGCTAAGGAGGGGAAAGCAGTGCTCTGTCAACACTGTGTACAGTGGGGATGGGGGGCTGCTGACCTTGACTCGGGACTTTGTGAGGTGGTGGAGGGAATACTTCAAAGACCTTCTCAATCCCACCAACATGACTTCCAATGAGGAAGCAGAATCTGGGGTAGCTGGTGCTGTCTCTCCCATCTCTGGGGCTGAGGTCGCTGAGGTGGTTAAAAAGCTCCTCGGTGGCAAGGCCCCGGGGGTGGATGAGGTCCGCCCGGAGTTCCTTAAGGCTCTGGATGCGGTAGGACTGTCTTGGCTGAACCGCCTCTGCAGCATTGCGTGGCAGACTGGGGTGGTGGTCCCCCTCACCCCCTGTGCTCCAACTACAAGGGGATCACACTCCTCAGCTTCCCTGGTAAGGTCTATTCAGGGGTACTGGAGAGGAGGATCCGTCGGATAGTCGAACCTCATATTGAGGAGGAAGTTCATATTGCTGAGGAACAGAAATGGGCACACATCATGCAACCCAGTTTGCATGGGATCACACAATCAGAAGTGAAGCACAGCTCGCCACTGCCTCACCAGGGATTTTTTCCCTGTATTTAATCAGTAAATATGGCTCAAATTTTTTTTTTACTTAATAAAATGTCAGTGTTTACTGAAAATGCATTTTTAACACAGATCAGTGGAAAATGTTAATATTTATTTTAAGCACTTTTTTACCTTTATCTCTCCTGACCGCACATCACTGGTTAAGAGGGAGTAAATGTGAGTAAACTAAAAGAGGAAGGCAGCTCCAAGTTCTCCAGGTCTGACCTTCCTGATCAGAGATCAATGAGTTCATGGACCAACCTAGGGACATGCGGTCAGTTCCCAGTTAACTCAGTCTAAAGAACGTCATCTGGAAGCTGCTAAATTAATTGAAATCTTCTTCACTGGTCTCTCTTGGGAGACATTTTTCATGGACAAAAGGATTCTAATAAACCACAGGCTGATTAGACTTAGTCCAGATTAGGCTTTATTAGGCTTTATTTATTTTACTAGTTTTATTCATTCATATGATGACTTAACTTATTCATGGGATTGCTTTGCTTTTTTTTTCCAACCTTGTCCTGTCCAGCATGGTAGCAGCAGAATGATGGTCAGGCTGCTGTGTTGTGCTGAACAAATTTGCTTTGTCAAGGGGTATAAGGCTCCTCTTGATAATCTGATTTATTTATTTATTTGAATTATGGAATTTATGTAATTTTGCTCAACTTGACTGGAGAGGATAGAAAACATAGGAGAATAGTGAAGAGAAGTATAAAAGAGAGTATAAAAAAGAAAAAGATAAAGATGCAAGAGATAGAAGCAATGACTCTTCAATCAAACCTCACACCAGACAACCAACTGCTACACCTGTACAGAAACATAGCAGATAATTTCCTACAGCTTTTACAGGAAAACAAAGCATCATCAGGACTTCCTAAAAATAAACAACTAAAACAACAAAATAAATAAAAAATAAAAACTAAAGAAAATGAAAACATGTATCAGAACAATAACCAAAGTTCCAGAAACACAACAAAATCTAAACCAAAGTATCTCTTAGTGTATAAACACACTAGACAACTCATGGACTGTCAGCATGCAGAGGATGAGGAATAAGGAGTGATCAGAGATTAGTGGGATCGTGTAAATGTATCCATGCCTCTACAGAGGCTAGAGGCAAACTAGGTCGGTCCAGAGACCCGGGCGATCAGCAGCAATCCAGGAGCACGAACCCAAGCCTCCCCACTATGAAGACGACCCTGGACCCACCCAGAAGGCAGTAGAGTAAGGCCCCAGAGCCCCCTGCGGCCAAACAGCACAGGCCCTGATTAGCAGCCACCGACCCTACCAGGCACCTAACCCCCCTGCCCCTTTTGTGTGTGAATGGGTGAATGTGACATGCAGAGTAAAGCTTTGAGTGGTTAAGCTGACTGGAAAAGTGTTGTATAGGTACACGTCCATTTACTTGTTGTGAAGATGTACTTAATTTACTTTTGGTCAGTTTAGACAGGAGGCAGAAAAGGAGATCTTCTGAAATCATTTTTTTCTTTAATCTCAGGTTTATGCTGAAGAACTGGTCTATCTGGACTCACCTCGGACTCTGCAGGGTTCACCACTCTCTTTCTCCTGCGGCGGGTCGGAAGAAATCGTAAGTATATCAGAACCAGAAGTAATAGACAGAGGAAGAGGAGTAGTGGGCTCTGATTGGTCTTTATTGATCAGGGAGAACTCTTCATCAATGAGGGACAATGTAGGATCATTCAGAGACATCTGGTCTTTGGAGCCGGGATAGCCTACGGGATCGACTGCCTTCTGACTCCGCCCAGTCTCGGAGGACGCTGTGATGAGGAGTCGACTTTTGACATCCTGGTGAGTTTACAGTGACAGGTTTTTATGAAACTGGATCAAACAGAAACCTTCAGTCAGAAACAGAACCTGAACCTGCAGCCCCTAGAGGCTATCTGTTGAATTACACATGAAAACTATCTTTCTTTAACGTGTGTGGATAAAACCAGTTTTGACAGGTCTTGCTATTCTTGGTAGTGATTCCATTTTACAGCTTTCTCTTCTTCTTTGTTGGTAGATGAGCTGCAGCCCGTGCACATTGTCTGGAACTCGCTGTCCCAACGGATTCAAACAGAAGGTCTGGATCACATCTACAGACCTTCTTGGTGACGGCGACAGGCTGAAGGATGATGGATCTCTCTGATGCCCTCTGTGTTGTTTTGTGTCCAGGAGGTTCAGAAGTGTGACCTTCCCACCATGCACGTCAGTAAAAACACCGGCTGTCGGCTTGTCTGCAGCTACAACTTCTGGAAGTCAAAGTGTTGTCGCGGTTTCTACGGACTTCACTGTCTGGGTGAGAGGAAATGGAAGCTAACAGAATTTATTGTTGCAAGTAGTGATGAGGAACAGTACAAATGGTGGAATGGTATAAGTGTTGGGGTTAGCAAAGCTGCTTAAAGTGTAACTACACATTACAGTCATTTAGCTGACGCTTTTATCCAAAGCAGTTAGGCAGTAGCGTTAAGGGTCTTGCCTAAGGACCGAACTGGAAGGTGTAATGTTCAACCCCGGGGGGATTCAATTCCTGGTCTCCAACATGGGAGACTGATGTTTTATCAACTGCACCAAGGACATAGCCTGTAAGTGGAGGTAAAACTACCATGAAAGCGGGAACGACACCCGAGATCGCGAGTTCATATACCACATTCAGCAAGACCACAAATACACAAAAATGACCAGATGCTGCCAGATAAATACATATATATATATATATATATATATATTTGTATATATATAATAAATAAATATAATAAATTTAACTAAACTGAACTGTGAATTAACTAAATTTGCATACTGTGTACTCAAACTGCAGTACTGTTATTTGTGGCTGAGTGTTCCTCATTTTCTGCTTTATTTATTTTTACTTACTTGTGTTTCTCCAGTAAAGCTCTGTACTCCTCATAGGACTGAGTCTCAGTCTCTTCACAGTACCAGTTACCGAAATACTGCTGATGTGTCGGTGGCTTCCTGTCCTTTTGGCACTTGCTGCAGACTATAATGTCTGTCTTTTTTGAGTATTTTCTTTTTTAAATGCCTGTCTGCTATGTCTTTATTTTTCTGTGTCTGTACCACTGAGTGGTGTAAGGAACAACTTGCGGTGTTGAGTGTGTGGGAGATGATGGTGGCATGGACTCACCAGACTCTTAAGCAACAGAAACTGTTGCTGTGGAATGGGAGAGCAGGGGAGTCACAGCAGGTGAAAGAGTTGCAGACGCTGATGTTGAGGTAATGAATGAGTCACAGGTAACGGGGGAAAATGTCACAGGGGAAATAGGAGGCACAGAGGCAGTAGTCTGAGGAGCTGGGGCTGCTGAGGAACCAAGAGCAGCTGCAGATGCTTGTGAGGTGAGAGCAAGTGTTTGCTCTGCCTGTAATGTGGGCACTGTCAAGTCCTGAAATTCTTCAGGTTCTGTGAAGCCTTCATCTACCTCAACTTCAGCGGTCTCAGACTCTTCAATTGCTGTTTTGTAGTCCTGCAGGACTTTTCCTGTTTGCTGGTAGAGGTACTCCACACCAATAAGCTCGCCTTCAAAATGTATTTTCTTGGCCCAACATAATGGATGATCCTCTAGCCCAGAACCTCCTCTGCTAGGGTGTTAGCAGCATGATGGAGCAGATGGTTGTATGAGCATGATTGCCCATCCATCGATGCTGCCACAGCCCGGTCCTCGTTCCATGTTGACAACCCATCCAAAAGATAGGCCTGGAAGAAGACATCACTTGCCTATAAAGTAATTCAGAAAACAGAGATTAAGATTAAGATTGTTATTGTTCTATTTACAATCAGAAGAAGACTTGCGTATAATCTAATTCTTCAGGAGCTATGTAATATTTCAATGTAGTCATGAAATGCCTTGGTAAATAAATTTATGACAATGTTGGGGATGAAACGGTTTAGATGAAGATGAAAATACTCCTGTGATGTTGGACCTCGGGCACAGCAGTACATCGGCAGACGGTGACCTCCCTTCAGGACAGTTCCCATCTGCAAGTAAAGCTGAATACCTGGAGGATCCTGAATGCATGCCACGTGTTTCTTCTGGGATTTCAAGATTTCACTAATTCTTGCTGAGTTTATCAGTGGGACTCCAAGAGTGTCACAACCATTGTCCCCATCCAGGGCCTGGATAAGCTTTTCAATGAGACTCTGTCTCCTGAATGCCACGGGTTGTCCTCTTGCAGTGCAGGGCTAGCTCACTTTGGCTGATAGACCGGAGTACATCATCATCAGAAGGTTCTTGGCCTTTAGCTGCTAGCTCTGCATGCTTTGCTATCTTAAGGCCAGTCAGGTTCTCTTCGTCCCACATAAAAATACAGTGGCTGAGGCGCCCCATAAAAGTGGCGTAAAGCTGGTGAGAATCAGTAGTGCAGCCCAACGCAAACCGCCTCATGAAGTGCCAAATGTCAAGGCAGATGTTCAGGTGTTTCCACTCTTCAAGCATTCTCCTGAGGAAGCTTTTGCCACAGCAGTCTTTGCCAACATAAAGCACCTCAAGAGGAGATACTCCAGCCATTCTGTATCTCCTGACCAGCTCTTCTATCATCAGCCGGACTGACGGTGGATGAGGGCTGGGTATGTGATTGCACCAAGGCTACACAAAAAGAAAACAAAAACACAAAAACAAACAAACATAAAACATCACAACTACTGAATGGCAGTGTAATTATAAATTGTAATCCATACAATTACATCTTTCCTTACATGGTTTGACTTTACAGGGAGACACCAGCCTTTTCACCATCTTTGTCAGGTTTTGCTCGCTTGGCATCTTCTTGACCAAGAGAGAGGACAGGGAAGCAGTAGAGCAGCATTTGAGAGGAGAAGGCTGTGATGGAGAACTCTGAGCAGAAACCTGCTGCATGGTGGCTGCTGGGACGCTTTCCCAACATACTGCTCTTCCTTCTTGGCAATTCTGCCTGAAGGAAAGAGCTCCACATACTCCCTAAAACACTGTTTATTGTGTGCATGTTCTCTCGAGTCTTGCTGCCGCCTGCGGGATCCCTCTTTATTGAGACCACAAGGTAAGCAGCATACCCGAGAGAATTCTCCAGAACCCACTTAAAGGTCTGTCTGCGGAAAACACCAAACTGGATTCCAAAGAAACCCAGCAAATGTTTTCTGTTGGATGGATCTCCTTTTTGCTGCAGCAGGGCGCTCCAAGCCTTATCCATCACAGTTTCTGGTGACAAGGGTCACATCCACGGCTTTCCCTGGTTAGCCTTTTTAATCTCCATTGCCTCAATGGAATCAGATAATTTCAGGCTTCCATCAGCATATTCCATCTGTTCAAACAAACAAACATTTGCAGACACTACATATACACAGTGACTTACAATTAAAGTGTTATTTCTACTACAGTTAACTTAGAAGGGCAACTTGTTAAAAGGGTTAGCTGCTAACCTCAAATAAATTTAAAGAAGTGCTGAACTATCTACATATCTACCTATATATATTTATTTGCCCTGTGAAGGGAAAATGTCAGGGGAATGAATGAATGAATAATATACACCCATCTACAAAATAAGCATAATATATAAGTTTAGGTTAGTTGTCAAATTAACAGAGCCAAAGTAAGCCCGCTAAGTTACCGTAGTAATAGTGACCGTGTCCATCCAAAAAATATACATATGTCTGTTTGTAACATTAAGTTCATTGATGAACTAAACTAGCAAACTATGCTGCTCATTTGTATTCGCGATCTTGTTCTTTTGGTCACTACCCACAGCTCGTGACCATAGGTGAGGGTGGGAATGTAGATCGACTGGTAAATCGAGAGCTTTGCCTTTTGGCTCAGCTCCTTCTTCACCACGACAGACTGATACAGAGTCTGCATCACTGCAGACGCCGCACCGATCCGCCTGTAGATCTCCTGCTTCATCCTTCCCTCACTCGTGAACAAGACCTCGAGATACGTGATCACCTCCCACACTTGGGGCAGGACCCTATTGCAGACCCAGAGAGAGCACTCCACACTGCACTGCCGGCAATGCAGACCAAGCTCTGACACCGGTCGTACAGGGACCGGACAGCACAGGAGTCCCTGGGGGGACACGGTCGAATGCCTTCTCCAAGTCCACAAAGCACATGTAGACTGGTTGAGCAAACTCCCATGCCCCTTCAAAGACTCTGAAGAGGGTGTAGAGCTGGTCCACTGTTCCACAACCGGGACGAAAACCACACTGCTCCTCCTCAATCCGAGTGTTTTATTTATTTTTTTAAATGTTACTTGTATGGCTCTAAGGACATGTAAGAAAGTAATTGTTTTGTAGTTCACAAGAACAATTAGGGGCTGGGATGTTAGAGCCACATAGAAATTATTTATGTTATGAATAATATTTATTTTGTTATGAGGCATTTGGGTATATTGTGGAGCAACAGTTTTCTGACTATCAATATTTTGTGTCTCCGTGAAACTTTATTATGACCGTCACAGCAGTTTTCATCTGTTTGTAACTGTGGATTTTGTAGATAATAATCAGATGTAATTTTTTTTAAATCCATTTTGCCTCTTTTTTGGACTTCACATCCTTCATGAGTGGTGAGGAAAAGTCTTTTTTTTCCCTGTAAGTTATGTTGCCACTACATATGTCAGAAAACTGCTCATAAACAAGCAAGTCTGAGCATGCACTCCAGGAGCTCGTTGTGCACAGTCTTTGGCATGCCCTTGAAAACTGTGGCCATTTTTAAGTGCTCCTCACATCCTTCGTCTAATGATACCACCATGCCATTGAAGCCATGGAAGACACCAGGCTTGTTGACGCTCTAACTTTTGTCTTTCCATAGACAAAGGCTAACTCAAACACTGCAAAACTTCACACAGTTGAAGAGCCGGGCTAGGATGTGATGGTTGTTGCTCACCTTATCGTTGTGATGACGCACTGCTAGCCTTTAGCTCTCATCCAACTGTGTGGCAATGTTCACCAGTTCAAACGTTGAAAATTTCAGACAACGCTCAACATGGGTCTTAGACAACTCATGTTTCTTCACCTTTTCAGACAGATGGTGCATGTTGGTCCTGTAGTTGTCCATGCGCTGGTGTCTGCCATGGCACCACCTGGATGAAACAGCCCACAGGTGAAGCAGAATAAAGCATCAGCTGCTTTACGGCCTGCTAGCCAGGTCTTCCGCACCAGCTCCACAAAAGTCTGCAGTTTTAAGTTTTTACCCCCTTAGATGAAACTTGTTTTATGTTTAGATTTCATCTGTGGGTTCTTAATTCTTTCATTGCCAATTTTTCCTCAATACCACAACAACAGAAAGAATTTTCTTTTAAAAAGCGAAGGAGTTTCTCCATAGATTTGCCATGTGATCTACATACAGCGCAATGCTAGCTGTTTATACATTAGTATGACAGTCAACTGGTGCTCAGTGAGTCGTCATGACAACGGCCCCCACCTTTGCTGACAGGAACTGACAGTTAGAAACACTTGGGCTGTGTCCGAATGTGCACCCTACTTCCTACATTGTGTCCTATATAAGGACTACACCATTTTGTAGGGGTGTTCGAATGTCCAGAGAGAAAAAAGTAGGGCACTACATCTTGAAAAGTAGTGAGCAAACACATGATGGGCTAACTCTACTGATGAATGCTAGAGGTTCCATATGTTTATTCATGTTGTGGTGTCTGCAGCACAAACCAAAATGGTCCTTGATTTGAAAACTGATTAGGAAACACCACTGGTTAGAGAACTGGCCTGTTTCGATGGTACCGCTGAGTAAGCCGTAGCTGACTGTACATCACTTTAGAAAAGAGTCTGCAAAATACCCATAAAGTACATATAAACATAAACAATGATTGCTTTCATATAAACTGCCAGTGTGTGTTCACTGTGGCATCAAACTACCGAGCCAGCAGTGGCACTGAGGCATTTACCACCTGGGGCTAGCACGCTGCTGTGGAGAACAAGAGGAGGCAAGAGAGAAATATTCAATAAAATGTTTCAATAAAAAGGTTTGCTGCATCCCAGTTTTAGCCTCTTCCTTACTGCATTTCATATTTTAAACCATGATTTTTAGTACAATCATTTCCTGTTGCCAGACGTGAACTGTATCAGTGTAAACACCAATAAAAACAGATGAATAATGTAAAGTACTTTAATTCCGTGAAGATATCTTTGCATATTTAAAAGCTGTTTTACTAGTGTTTTAAATTGCACTTTATACTAATAGGTATGGGGGAGACGTGCAAAGACACATGAACTTGTGTGCTGATGGTTTCTATTATCTACTGCGATAGATTAATACAGTATAGGCCACGGTACTTTGTTATACAAATGAGGATTTTTAAAGGCATTTAATGGCATAAAGTATGATGACATGCAAACAAGTATGTGATGTGATTTTAGATTTGGATTTTGGAAGAACCTAGTCAGACGGATTGTCCTAAAAAAAAAGTATATTAACGGAGCAGTGCTGTCATTAGGCAGCATGTAGGAGAGTCATATACCTTAAAATAAATAAATAAGCATATGTTCTAACTCATGTTCAGCCAATAGGAGGAGGATCCTGCGTCAGCGTTGGATGTAATGTAGTTTACAGGTGGAATTAAATAAGGAGTAAACAAAAGAAAGTAAAATCAATTGGAAATTCATTCTGTAAATTAAAGCGACAGAAGAATCAGTGTCAAATGCTGGTACGTCACTACCAGTAAGTGCAAAACGTCAGTGACCCATTTGGGTCAGCATTTACCCACAAAAGTGTGCACTACACACTACCTTCCAGTGCAATCACGTAAGTGCGCGTATTGAGACACACTCTGTGTATTGGTATTGGACCAAAGTGTTAACTTCCCTGATTGACTTTCTTCTGAAGATAGTCAAGTTTTTCCGTCTGGGCCTTTTGTTCACAGCAGAACCGCCAACAAGGGTAAAGTCTCACAAACACATGATTTCAATTTGCTCCTGGGATTTCGTCATCACAGGAGGCTATCTGAATAAGCCAGCCCCTCTTCTGTGCCAAAAAGTCATGCTTTAGGCGTTGAATGATATAATGATATAAAGTCATGCTTTATTGCTGACGCAGCTAATGCTATCACTAATGCTAAGGGACGAGCCTAAAAGTTTAACCCCCTGTAATGTACAGTACAAATGAGCCCCTTGTTTTCTTTTTTATAAGTGGGGTGAAGTGCTCTGCCATGTAAATCTTTGTAAACATTTTGTTGTAAACGTGCTTCTTCCACCATCTCGGTATCTTCACTCTCAGGCTCGGAGTCTGGTTCAAACATAAATGGCTGAATTCCATAAGCTGCTGCTCAGTCAGGTTCACTTGCCATCACTAAGCTGTTGTTGCAGTGGATTCGGACCCACTGTGCATGCACTGGGCCAGCCCCCCTTCCACCTCTGGCCTCTCTGCGGCCAGTCAGCACACACCTCATTAACATTAGTCAAAAGCTTGCATGAACTCTCACGAGACAAAGTTGTGGTATGAGCAAAGGGTTAGAACAAGCTCTATGTCTGTGTTTTTTGTTTAATAAGTTTTCAATGAGCTGATGTCCATTTGAAGCCAACTTAATTTGTTCCATTTTGATATAAAATTTGTGTATGTAGAGCAAAAACTCTGGCTGTGAGACACATTTGTTTTAACTTGGATCAGGAGAATTTTTTTTAGTGCGGCTAGATTGGAGATGGATTTTAAGGATTTTGTCACTTTTCCTAAAATGTAACCTGCGATTGTGTCAAAACCATAAAAGATATGAAAATGTCGTTTGAGTCAGTCAAAGTTTTATTTTTTGTGACCCATTTAAACTTTGAATGATGTTTCTATGTGAAAATATGGCAGAGTTTTAGGGATCCAAAGTGACCTGGGTTTTGGCTCATCTCAGACAAATCCCATTCATTTTCAATGGCACAAAAATCACAGTTTTTAGAGAATAACGTGAACACCCTAAGACTTGTAGAGAAAAAGTCATAGCACACCATTCCCGAACGAGACTCATGTTTTGATATAACTTTTGTGGGGGTAGAGTCAAAACTGTGGAAGGAGATACACACCAAAGTTAAGTATAAGGGGAAGAATCATAGAGTGATAGTAATATGTGGGCCTCAATGCTTACAGCCTTAGCACCCATAATAAAAGCATATGACAGTAAGCTGGGTGATTTTCAACCAGACTGAAATTGCCCAAAGTGGGCAGTACCTCATGGAGCACGGCCTTAGACTGATTGGACAATGACATATAGAGGGAGATTTAAGTGTCCGAGAGTTACAAACTACCTTAATATTGTGCAAGAATGCAGGAAAAAAAAATCCCTTCTTTTCACCCTTTGGTGCTTCGTCCAATTGCCCTTTTGAATAAACCGCCCATGCTTAATAAATCCCCTTTCTTTCTCATTCTGATGCTCAGTTTGAACTTCAGCAAGTTGTCTTCACCATGTCTACATGACTACATGCTGTCATGTGACTGGCTGGTTAGATGTGACATCAGGTTTTAGGAGAAGTAAAAATCTCTGTTAAAAATCTTTACCATAAATATTTTCTAAATTAAAATATTGGGTCTCTTTCAGTTGTGAAGAAAATAATCTGAATATTTTCTGTCCAGCTTGTCCAGGTGGAGCCCATGCTCCCTGCGGGAATCGCGGTATTTGTGATGATGGTCACCTTGGTAACGGTACCTGCACCTGTGATGTGGGTTTCGGAGGTACAGCCTGTGAGCTGTGCAACGCCGGGTTCTTTGGACCTACCTGTAAAGGTGAGCAGCACGCTGCAGTCAGTGTGTAGCAATGAGTGTGAATCGCCTGATCCTCCAGTTCTCAGCTTCCTCTCTGTTTTCCAGCCTGTAACTGCTCTGAGAACGGGTCATGTGATGATGGGCGCAAAGGAACCGGCCAGTGCTTCTGTGAGGACGGTTGGACTGGAGACCTATGTGATGTCCAGCAGAGTCAGTCTCTCTCTGATCCTCTGGGATCAATCTGAAATCCAAAACTTCAGACGTCAGCTGTGCCGTTAGATTGAGAATATGCCTGTTTTTATACACATATACATGTGTCCATCATGGCCTCCTGTCTTTTATGTTTGTTTACATCCTTGTTCACAAGCTGAGGTATTCCACTAACCAGTAGGGGGCAGTGTAGGAACCAAGATTCCCTTTGCTGTGTGCAGAGTATAGACTGTATATAAAGGATGTGACATCATCCATATGTTTCTGAAGAGCAAAAGTGAAGCTCGTTGGGCAGTTCCTACCATCGGCATCTTGGCAGCGTCACGCCTGCCGTTGCTCTCGGAAAATAAAAAAAATAGGCAAAGTGGTAGAGCTGGGGGGGGGGGGGGGGTGAATGATTGACGTCTATCAAACTCCAAGCTGCCTGTAGGTAAGAACTAACTGAACCAACATGGATCTAACGTGACCTAACCGGCTAAAGAAGGTAGGTGGGCTAAAGCTAAGGGGCCCTGTTAGCCAGCAAAAAAACGCGTTTGTGCTGCACTCTCCTTTCTTGCCGGTATTGGATACCTGTCAATCAAAAGGGCACATCCCTAATTATGCAGAATTTCGAGTTAAATAAAATCCAAAAGGATGGGTTAGAAAAAAATTCACCCCCCTCACAGTTGTCATGAAGGTAAACTTGACCTATTAATCCTAAAATGGATTTTTGTACCAGGCTTTAAACATGTTTATTTCTGATGTGAAGTTGGTCTTTTTAACATGGGAGTCTTTGCGGATTTGCTCTGTTTTGGAACCAGCGCCTAGTGGATGAGGAGGGAACTGCAATTTTTTGCACTTCCACATAGGCTTCACATTTTACTGGCAGAGGTTGCCGCTTGGTGCAGAGTAGCTGTTGGGAGTAGTTTTCCATCCAAAAATCACGATGTTCTGCCATCTGCATGGGTTTAGACAGACAAAGATAATTGTTGGTTCTTCTTCTTCTTTCTTAAGTTTCAGATAGAAAACGTCTCTTTATTTTAATAAACCTGCTCTCTCCTGATTACAACAGAAGCATCGCTGCAGCACGGAAGAGAGACATGGACGCCATGTTTCTCATGTTTCTGTCATCAAAGCCAGGGTCCAGCAAACAATAAATAAATAACGCAAGATTTAAAAAATTAATGGCGTTAATTAAGCGCTGCGTTAACACGCGCTTAACACGTTAACATGCCCAGCACTAATATATATATATATATATATATATATATATATATATATATAAATAATAATAGACGCCTCATCAGGCATTATCCCTTATATATATATATCTATATATATATATGTAGTACGTTTATATATATTAATATAAACGTATTTATATATTTCCCAGATAAATGGGAGGTGATAGCCTTATACTGTAGATGATAGCCTTGGCGCAGGAGGAAGAGCAGTTGTCAGCCAACCTTAAAGTCACTGGATCAATTCCAGTCTTCCCTGACTATATACTAAAGTAGGGCAAGAAGGGCAAGACACTGAACCCTACGTTAACTGCCGATGTGCCTATGCAGGTATGAATGTGAGTGATACTAGTGCAAGTGCTGTATGAATGGGTGAATGTGACATGTGGTGTTAAAGAGCTTTGGGTTGTCAACATGACTAGAAAAAGCTGCATAAGTACAGTCCATTTACCACAAGTACATTACCTATGGGCGACCTATGTGGAAATAATTTACCTGGTGTAAAGGTTACTCCCACAGGTGCATTACTTACCGGTGACTCCTGTGACTGAGCTGGTTTACAGGTGAAGGATGTGACGAAGACTAATGGTGTCCCTGTCTTCTCTAGCTGAGGTGTTCCAGTGTTTACCGCCCTGTTCTCCCAAAGCCATCTGTAAGGAAAACAACACCTGTGTATGTCGGCCATTTTATGTAGGCGACGGATACACCTGTACAGGTAAGGACAGAACTCCTGTACGTCAATCAAAACACTGTCTATGAAGATGGCAGCAAGGTAAAACACTTTTTCTATAGAAGTAAATCTGTCTCACCAGATTTTAAATTTGTTCATCTTTTGATTTCAAATACTAACATTTGCATGCTTTCAAAATCTGTATTAAACCATTCCACTGCAAGTACCCCTTCAATGCTAGCAGTTAGCCTTTCTAATGTTATGATGTAACCTCTTCTATTTTAGCTTGACGCTTCACCAATGCAAGTTGGTGACCTCTCCAATGCTAGCTGGTAGCCCCTCCAATGCAAGTTGGTAGCATCTCTAATGCTAGCTGTAGTCTCTCCAATGTTAGCTGGTAGCCTCCCACTGCTAACTGGTAACATCTTAATGTTAGCTGGTAGCCTCTCCAATGCTAGCTGGTAGCCTCTCTAATGTTAGTTGGTACTTTCTGCAATGCTAGCTGGTAGACTCTCTAATATTAGCTGGTAGCCTCTCCAGTGCTAGGTGGATACTGTTGGAGAAAACCTTAAAAATGCACAAGTAATAAAGAACAGGTACTTCTTCCCATAGTATTAAAATAGGCAGGTACTAATTTCCCACTTTCCTAATTAATACGGTACTGTTCCACACATTTTCTTTATACCTTTTTCTTTAGGGTCTTCTCCTGCGTGTTCTTTGATGGATCAAAATATGACAGACTACTTCTCTCAGTTGACTAATTTATTAATTACAATTGATATGAGAAATGTGCAAATTACAGAGCCCTGGGTCCATATCTATCCCTGGCAAACAGACATAAGAGATGTCCGGCTGCCCACAACAGACAGGACACCTTCTTTCTATCCCTGGACCCTTATATATTACAGCTCCTCCTCCTTTCTATACACAGTTTTACTGACTAATAGTGCAGTTGCAAAAGTAGGGTCAGCTTCAGTCAAGCAGATATCTACCCCCCTCCTTATGACACCCGTCCATTCGGTGGTTTCTTTTGATCTGGAAAACAGGTACAAAGAAAACACACACACACACAAGGTATCTCCTCTGAACTCCGGTTGACCCAGAAATTTCCCTTAGGGGTAACATTCCACATGTTGTTTTACTAGGAACACCCTGTTAGTCAGTATATGAGCTTAAAGATAAGATATGATTAACAGAGTAAGAATATAAATGAAAATAAGTAACAGACCCAAGCCATCCCTTGATGAGTACCTCAATAAATTTATCTACAATTCCCCCTTTTGACCTCTACAAAGAGGTCAATCCTACTAAATGTAAATCTTACATCACAGAGTCACACTCACTGTCATCATGTCATTAAAAGAGTTTCCACACCTGACTGTTCTTTAAGCTCATTAGAAAGAGACTGCAGACCAGCCAAAGCATGAAAAACAGAGTAATCAGGAGCTGTATTATTAGGAATAAAAATACCACAGGAATCATTGAGCATACACCCCCTTTTTCTGCTACGAGGAAGTCTAAAGCCATCCTGTTTTGATAAGCCATCAGTGAAGTAGCATCCAATTGCTAGGAAAGACCAGGAAAAGCATCTCTAGTCAACTAGATGGTCAGCCTTTGGAGATTATATTGGATATAATTTATTCTATCCACATTCTTATTTACAGTAATAAACAGGAAAATGGATTCAAAACCAGCTGCAACCTGGTTCATTAATTTATACTCATCCGGAACACCTTGTGGGACTCCCAACGGCATTCATGTAGACAGGAGGATTATGAGTTATGGAGAATTCAGCTGATGTGGATCTCTTATGGCGGGAGAGAAGACTACCAATGTGAGCATGGTTAGTTAAAATAGAAGTGGTAGTCAGGAAAAGAGTAACTGACATGACCAGGAGCCCTGTGCAGCTTTACAGCCAATTTCCAGGCAATATGCCCATCAGGTGGTGACATCCACAGTATCACCATAGGTCAGCTCAAGCAACATTAATTTACTCATATTGTGCCAATCAGAAACATTAACAGTAGTTAAACAACAAAACAAGGAGATAATACAACCTTAATTCCAGTATCACTGGTTCTAGCTAATAAGGTGTGATTACCTTTAATGGGGGTGAAGACTGGAGGAACAGCTTTAACAGATGCTAAAGGGAAGGAATTTTTCCAAAAACTTACAAGATGCAGTCGGGCTCTGAATCATATGAAATTCCAGGATACAGTCTGTAAACAAAGAATCAGTAGAAGCCATAGACGTAAGGTCAACAAGCACACTGATTAAGATAATACCAAGTTTCACCTTTACTCCTTAGTCTGACTGGATGTGACATTACTTCACTCACTTCAAATGGACCCATCACCTGTAAAAGTTTAGCTCAAAGTGTCATAAGAACAATATCATTTTTTGATTTTGAAATACACATATAATTAAAAAGATTTAGTGTTGATTCTTCATCTATAGACAGATCCATGCCATCAGTCCTGCTTTTCAGAAAAAAAAAATGTGTGTCCTGTTAATCAGAGTTAGCAGCATTATGAAACATCAGCCTTTGTGAAAGAAATAGAAGCAGCATCCTGGAAGAGAACCTGCTGGAAGAAAAAATGTTAAAGGAAACAGTCTGTGCGTTGAAGTCAGAGTCAAAAAACTTTGTCAAAGTCACGTCACTGGTTCTGCGCAGAAAGGCCAAATCAAAGCAGGTAAGTTTGTCCTGCATTTTATAAGGATCCTTAAAATTCATTATATTGTTTTTGGAAAAAATCAATTGTTTTGGAGATCTCTTATCAATACTTTGAACTCCAAGATGACATGGACTTAAAACCAATTTGAATATTCTTACAATATTATGTCCATCAGCCAAATTTGCTCGAGCAGCTTTTTCTCTTTTAATCTTTTACAAATCCCTCTTTTTAAAAGAGAATCAGATTTAAAATATTCATGGATATTCAATAGGTTCTACTTCCTTACTGTACCTCTCTGTATTTATTTTATAGAGCACTTTCCTGTATTATTACAGAAATAATAACCTAAAAATAATATTATCTATATCAACGTACATTTGTGGTATTGTTCTTTTACTCTAATTTACATTCATTCATCACCATTGTCTCTAAATATTTGGAATTTATTTTTGTTACGACCCGATTCAGGGGCATGATTGGGTGTAACAAAAGATGATGCTGGGGACAGATGGTAAAGGTAAAATAAATCCATTTTATTAAAACCCGTGAACGATGAATGAAAACCTGTAACAAAAAAAGTACACAAAATAAACAAGTGCTGGGGTTAAAGGACCTGCTGAAAGAAATATACCAGAACCTAAACCAAAGAAACCACCGAGTGAAAACCAAAAGACTGTACAGAGACTCGGTGAAGCTAAAACCAAACAAAAGAGCAGCAGATCCATAAACTAAAGTGACGGAAGTCACAACTAAAACCAAACACTAATCTAGCCCAACACCAAATCAAAAATAAACACTGTGGCAGAAACACAAACTAAAGTGTAGCAGAGCCTGAACTGAACTTAACTGAGTGCGTAAACTAAGGTGAATCCAAACTAAAAACAGAGCCATCTGAAGTCCCCACATGGGACGCACCACAGCCAGGAATCCTCCTGCTGTGTCCAAAATAATGGTCTGCTCCACAAAAGATTCACTAACACGATACACAGAGAGCACTCAGTAGGCCTTGCTACCACCAAAATCCACCATAACTCGGAACGAGGCCACCTGTGCTAAGCAGCCACGTTCCTACCACGAACACACAAAGACTAAGTGAGGGGAAGCGGCCTATGCCAATCCAGCCTCCCGTCCAGACCGGCCTCGGCGCTTAACAAACTGCAGCCTGATTGGCCATGCCTGGACCAATCAGAGGAGCGGAGACAGAAGTGTGCCGGCTCCAGCCAATCCAGGCAGCGCTTCCAGATCAGACAATCAGCAGCAGAATGAGCCGCAGCTGCCAGCAATGAGCGGTGGCCGTAACAATTTTCTTCCAAACAAATCATTTTTTGATTCATCCGTTTTCAGACAGATTTTGGATCCTTAGTGCACTTGACTGAAATAGATCAGGCCTTAAGTCTATATCCCTAAAAGCTGTTTCAGATTCAATTATTGTTCAATGTAAATTATAAACACAATACCAGGATTATCAAAACCTTAACTTAAGCCAGCTGTTAACAAACTTAAAATAATCAGGACCCAGAGACACACGAACAGTTTTAGTGCAAATCACGCACACACTTTTTCAGGAAATTTTTCAGGAAATTTTGCATCACCACACAGAACCAACCAGGGAAAACTGCAGTATTTATGTGAATGCACATAAGGATCAGTATGTTGGCATTCAAACCTCTGGCAGAAACAGGATTTACTTTCTCCCATTTGTCAAGACGTATGAATGAGAGAAATACCATCTTATCAGATCCTTGAGCAGCAATTAGACGGTAATCTGGAGGAAATATAAATTCATGTGTCAGTGAGTCACCATAATATTGTATCTGAAGGGATCAAATAAAAAATGATTTCCCATCTTGTTTTTATTTTTTATCTATTTTTTGTCAAAGGTGTGAATCAGCGTTGGATGACTGAGGAAATGTTGTTGCCTCCAGCTCACTAAACATATTTTCTTCTTTGTAAATCGTGAAAACAACACAGGGTTAGTAACGTCATGTGGGTCAGTAGCAAGCAGATACTTCATTGCAGTGAGCTTGTGTGTGTGTGTGTGTATGCGTATATGTGTATCTCTTTTCACAGTTTTGAACTAGTCTTATGTGTGTGAAATGTCTAGAAATGAAGCTTTCTTCTGTTTACTCTTTAGCACTTTCTTTCCATAAATGATGTAGATCTATTTATCTTCAGTATATTAACAAAGTTTTGCATCAAACCAATAATTAATTATAGTATGAAATCAGAACAGTCTCACCATCATCGTGTCGACTGGTCACATGACTGCTTCCATCTCCGAGTCAGCTCTGCCGTGGATCAGCCAGATGGCAAACTGCCTTTTTTTATTATGGCCAATGACCCTTTCACCACATGTATATTCTGTCTCTAGTCAGTAGAAATGGATAATCTCATGGCCTCAGGCCCCCAGCACCCACCTCTCTGTTCGCCTCTGCAAAGTCCAGCGACCACGCCTCCATGAAACTGGACTACAGAGCTCACAGTTAGTTTCTTGTCCTGGTTTGGTCTTCTTGTCCTCTGAACAAAGCACATGATCAGGAGCGCTGTGGAGGATGGTGTCCTACCATCCAAAGCAAAGTTTACACGTCCATCAAACATCTGGTTTCAGTCTCTTTGAAACTCAAAGCAGAGGAACTCTGGTGGTAATTGCTGATGATCAGATGTCTTTGTTTCTTCTCTTGAATCATGTAAAGCATTGGGTGGAGCAGGCTGGGGTGGGTATCAGTCTCAGTTCATAGGAGATGGTGGTGATTATTATTCTTTTTTTTTTAGTGGGTCTCTGCTGACTTTTATTCCAACGGATGAGCTGAGTCGAATCGGATTTGCAGCCTGTGAAGAATTTCAAGACAGATAGTCTCAGACAGGGACAAGGGAGAAGGAGGAGAGAAGAAAGGAAAATAGGGTTAATAATTATCCAGCAGAGTGTGTGTATGTCTCTCCAAGAAGAGTTGCATATGTTTTCTCTCACAGACTTGATAATGTAAATGTATCTTTAGATGTATGTATATAAGTAAAAAGCACAGTGTGTCTTTCTTTCCAATCAGCTTCAACTTCAGGAAGATTCCTTGTGTATGTATTAAGTTTCTGGAGCGGAGCAAAACATTTCCTCAGACAGATCAAATTATTTTACATTATCTGAATCTTTCCGTGCATAAATTCAGCATCTCCTTCTAATTTAGTTTTTACTGAAACAAAAACCTATTTTAATTTCTCATGAGATTTCTCACAACCTATTCAACTTTTCAACCACCAACGAGGCGTCCACTCTGCCTGTTGCTTTGGAATGTGAGTCTCCAGTCACACATACACTCACACTATTTTGCCTTTTTTTTTGTCTTGTTAGCACAGAATTGATCTTTTAGAACCTTTTTACTCCAGTTCAAACATTCAAACATTATCTTTAAAACCCACTAGCTCGGTTTTGTCTAACTATAAGATTTTCTTCACGGTGAGGCAGTCACACAAACTTATTTCATCACACAATTTATACTCAACTGCTCGCTTGTTGATGGCAGATTTCCTGTCACCATCCGACGCCAGACTCAGAACCCCAGATGACTGGCCTCCCACCTAACATTGAGGTAGAGGTCTTTTTTACAGGTCCCGGACCTGGCTGTGCACAGTCTTCAGTCTCTCGGCGATTCCATACTGGGTTCGGATGAGTATTTAGGATCCGGCTCAAAGAACCAATATGTTAGAAAAATCATTTCCAACATGAAGCAATGCAAAGCTAAACCTTCTACATAAGGAAGAACCACAAAGCATTATTCCTCTCTTTACTTAGTTTCTCTCTTTAAGGTCCCCGACCTTTTCTCTTTCATCTCTTAAGCGTCTACAGAAGATCTGTCATCTTCTGTGGTCAATTTCTTGAAATCCCCAGTCGCATAACACTTTTAAAACTTCTAAATACTACATCCAATCACTCATTCACTCCACACTTAAAATGATACACTTTTCACTTATTCTCTTTTACTCTTATCTGTTTCTCTTTAACTCTTATACTTCTATTCCTTTATTCAGGATCCCAGATCCTTATGGTCCCAGATCATTTACGCGTATTTTCCTTTTACTTCTATTATTCTTCAACTTCTTAAAGCCCCATTTCTCATACCAAAACTAAAACCATCTGTTACCTGATCAGGCACTTAAATTTAAGGTACTCAATGTGGACAATTTTTAGAAAAGGTTTGTCCTTACCTTCATTTATGACCGGTCTTTCAGTGCCTGATCTGGGTAGAGGATGATTATGATTGTCCTTTAAATCCTATTTGGTGTCAGCAGAGAGAAAATTTAGTAAATAAAATTCAAAAACATTTAATAATTATGCCATACCAGATCCATCATGTCGGAGGTCACCAAGTTGTTGGAGAAAACCTTAAAAATGCACAAGTAATAAAGAACAGGTACTTCTTCCCATAGTATTAAAATAGGCAGGTACTAATTTCCCACTTTCCTAATTAATACGGTACTGTTCCACACATTTTCTTTATACCTTTTTCTTTAGGGTCTTCTCCTGCGTGTTCTTTGGTGGATCAAAATATGACAGACTACTTCTCTCAGTTGACTAATTTATTAATTACAATTGATATGAGAAATGTGCAAATTACAGAGCCCTGGGTCCATATCTATCCCTGGCAAACAGACATAAGAGATGTCCGGCTGCCCACAACAGACAGGACACCTTCTTTCTATCCCTGGACCCTTATATATTACAGCTCCTCCTCCTTTCTATACACAGTTTTACTGACTAATGGTGCAGTTGCAAAAGTAGGGTCAGCTTCAGTCAAGCAGATATCTACCCCCCTCCTTATGACACCCGTCCATTCGGTGGTTTCTTTTGATCTGGAAAACAGGTACAAAGAAAACACACACACACACAAGGTATCTCCTCTGAACTCCGGTTGACCCAGAAATTTCCCTTAGGGGTAACATTCCACATGTTGTTTTACTAGGAACACCCTGTTAGTCAGTATATGAGCTTAAAGATAAGATATGATTAACAGAGTAAGAATATAAATGAAAATAAGTAACAGACCCAAGCCATCCCTTGATGAGTACCTCAATAAATTTATCTACAATACCTCCCTAATGTTAGCTGGTAGCCTCTCTAATGCTAGTTGGTAGACTCTCTATTGATAGCTGGGAGCCTTTCTAATGTTTGCTGGTAGCCTCTCCAATGCTAGTTGGTAGACTCTAATGTTAGCTAGTAGCGTCTCCAATGTTAGCTGGTAGCCTCTCCTCTGCTAGCATATTGGATCGCCAATACTAGCTTGTTCTGACTGATTAGTTTGGTGAACTGCTTCAGGATAAAGGCTGGGTAGATTGATCCAAATATTAATATTAGTGATACCAAGAGTAGTATCGGTATTAATCTATACTAGTGTGAAGAGAACAATATTTTTCATTTTCATTTTGGGGGCAAAAATGAGAATGAGAGTCAACTCATTCACATTCTTTAGAAGGGTGCGGCCTTCTGCTTCTTTCTGTCTGGACGCCATTCCTACGGTGGGCTGCCTCGGTTCTGGTCTCTGTGGTAGCTGCTGGTTGCCCAGGGCTTGGGGCCCTCTCAGCCCCTCTCTGATCATTGGAGGGGGTGTGGTTGTATTTGCATGATCAGTCAGCACAACTCAGTCCTAATGTTCAGTACACACACCTACATACACACCCACACTCCTGCACACGCGTACACACACGCCCAAGCACGTACTAGTTGCTGTTAATGGTTTTTACAGTTTTTCTTCTCACAGGTGCCCGTATAGATGGTCTGTTGTGTTCTCTTAGTAGCCTTCAGGATGTTTACTGGTTCTTTCCAGGTATAGCAGCTATTCAGTTTCTCTGTTTAGCTTTGATTGCAGTTGTTGTGGTTTGATTTCTACTTTTTGTTTGGTTCTCCCTTTTTCTATCTTATTTCTCCTCTATCCACCTTTTTCCTTCCGTTGAAGGAACTTTTCTGAACTTCATCTGAATTCTTAGAATTTGGAACAGTGAATGAACAAAAGTAAAACATAAGTTCCTGAAAATTTGAAGGGTTCAGATCCCAAAAATGTAGAAACATAATTTCACCATGAATAAAATGTTGGTATTTAAGAATTAAAGGCCTGTTAAGATCTGGTGAGACAGATTTACCTCCAAATGAAGCCTGATGTGTCAGGTTGCTAACTGAATGTGACAGAAATGGTGAACCAGATGACATGAACAAGGACAAGACACCTAAAGTGTCTCTGATGTCTCTGCAGTGGTGGATGTCTGCAGTGTCTGGAATGGCGGCTGTGCTAAAGATGCCAAATGCTCCCAGGAAGGAGAAAAGGTAAGCTGCACCTGTCCGAAGGATTATTCTGGAGATGGTTTCACCTGCCTGCCCATCGACCCCTGCGTCTCTGGGGACAACGGTGGCTGCCACGAGCACGCCACCTGCTCCATGACGGCTCCGGTGAGGACAACACCACCTTTACCTGTTTACTTCCTCAGATGTCCCCTGCGGTGTTCAACAAACTGTGTGCATGTGTGTGTGCATATGTGAATGTGTGTGTGTACCTGTGTGCAGGGGAAGAAGAAGTGCACTTGCAAGGATAACTACTTGGGGGACGGACTGTCCTGTGAGGTCATGCAGCGGCCAATCAGCCGCTGCCTCCAGGACAATGGGCAGTGTCATCCAGATGCCAAATGTACCGACCTCCACTTTGAAGGTACAAAGAGTGATGTTAGCGAGAGCTCTGATTGGACGATGAGTCTGTGAGAGGGGACTGGGACTTGTATCTGTCTGCCTCCTCAGGCAGTTTTCCACATTTTGGTTAGGTTGGCTGACTTTTTAGTCACATATATCCCACTTCCGTGGGCTCACCACCTGCAGGAGGGGCCGTAGAGGTCGGTTGCATTGTGAGCTGGGCGGCTGCCAGAGGCGGGGACCTTGGCGGTCTGATCCTCAGCTGCAAAAGCTAGCTCTAGGGATGTGAAATGTCACCTCTCTGGTGGGGAAGGATCCTGAGCTGGTACGCGAAGTTGAGCTGTTCCGGCTAGATATAGTTGGACTCACATCGACGCATGGCTTGTGCTCTGGAACCACTGTCCTTGAGAGGGGCTGGACACTCTTCCATTCTGGAGTTGTTCCCGGTGAGAGGCGCAGAGCAGGTGTGGGCATGCTCATTGCCCCCTGACTTGTACATTGGGGTTTACCCCGGTGGACGAAAGGGTAGCCTCCCTCCGCCTTCGGGTGGGGGGACGGGTCCTGACTGTTGTTTGTGCTTATGCACCAAACAACAGTTCAGAGTACCCACCCTTTTTGGAGTCCTTGGAGGGGGTGTTGGAGAGCATTCCTTCCAGGGACTCCCTCGTTCTGCTGGAGGACTTCAATGCTCACGTTAGCAATGACAGCAAGACCTGGAGGGGCGTGATCGGAAGGAACGTCCCCCCTGATCTAAATCCGAGTGGTGCTTTGTTGTTGGACTTCTGTGCTCGTCATGGACTGTCCATAAAGAACACCTCGTTTAGACATAAGAGTGTCCACATGTGCACTTGGCACCAGGACACTCTAGGCCGCAGTAAGATGATCGACTTTGTAGTCATGTCATGCGGCCGCATGTCCTGGATGCTCGGGCGAAGAGAGGGGCGGAGCGGTCAACTGATCACCACCTGGTGGTGAGTTGGCTCAGATGGTGGGGGTGGATGCCAGTCAGGCCTGGCAGACCCAAGCGTGTCGTGAGGGTCTGCTGGGAATGTCTGGCAGAGTCCCCTGTCAGAAAGAGTTTCAACTCCCATCTCTGGCAGAGCTTCAACCATGTCCCGGGTGAGGCAGGGGACATTGAGTCCGTATGGGCTGTGTCCCGTGCCTCTATTGTCGAGGCAGCCAGCCGCAGCTGTGGCCACAAGGTCGTCGGTGTCTGTTGTGGCGGTAACCCCCGAACTCGTTGGTGGACACCAGCAGTAAGGGATGCCGTCAATCTGAAGAAGGAGTCCTATCGGGCCTTTTTGGCCTGTGGGACTCCAGGGGTATCGGCGGGCTAAGCGGAGCAGAGCTTCGGCGGTCGCTAAGGCAAAAATTCGGGCATGGGAGAAGTTTGGAGAGGCCATGGAGAATGACTTCCAGACAGCTTCGAGGAGATTCTGGTCCACCATCCGGCAGCTCAGGAGGGGAAAGCAGTGCTCCATCAACACTGTGTACAGTGGGGATGGGGGGCAGCTGACCTTGACTCGGGACGTTGTGAGGCGGTGGAGGGAATACATCGAAGACCTTTTCAATCCCACCAACACGTCTTCTAATGAGGAAGCAGAGTCTGTGGTAGCTGGTGCTGGCTCTCCTATCTCTGGGGCTGAGGTCGCTGAGGTGGTTTAAAAGCTCCTCGTGGCAAGGCCCTGGGTGTGGATGAGGTCCACCCAGAGTTCCTTAAGGCTCTGGATGCTGTAGGGCTGTCTTGGTTGACACGCCTCTGCAGCATTGCGTGGACATCGGGGACAGTTCCCCTGGACTGGCAGACTGGGGTGGTGGTGCCCCTCTTCAAAAAGGGGGACCGGAGGGTGTGCTCCAACTACAACTCCTCAGGCTCCCCCGTAAGATCTATTCAGGGGTGCTTGAGAGGAGGGTCCGTCAGATAGTCGAACCTCTGATTGAGGAGGAGCAGTGTGGTTTTCGTCCCGGTCGTGGAACAGTGGACCAGCTCTACACCCTCTTCGGGGTCTTTGAGGGGGCATGGGAGTTTGCCCAACCAATTTATATGTGTTTTGTGGACTTGGAGAAGGCATTCCACCGTGTAAATGAGTTTTCTCCCTTAGAGATAGGGTGAGAAGCTCGGTGATCCAGGAGGGTCTCAGAGTAGAGCCGCTGCTCCTCCACATCGAGAGGAGCCAGATGAGGTGGCTCCGACATCTGGTTAGGATGCCTCCTGGACGCCTTCCTGGTGAGGTGTTCCGGGCACGTCTCACTGGAAAGAGGCCCCAGGGAAGTCCTAGGACACGCTGGACGGACTACATCTCTCGGCTGGCCTGGAAACACCTCAGGATCCCTCCGGATGATCTAGTGAATGTGGCCGGGGAGAGGGAAGTCTGGGTTTCCCTGCTTAGGCAGCTGCCCCCGCGACCCGACTCCGGATAAGCGGCAGAAAATGGATGGATGGATATATCTTTACCTTCTTTGTGTGTTTATGTGCATGTGCATGCCACAGTGTCTTGCCACTGGCTCAAGAATTTCATTGGTTGTGAGTGTTCAAACAGATAAACAATATAATACAGGAAATGCATGTTAATGTGTTTTAGAAACTGATAGGAGACAGATGGGATGTTATTTTACTGCAGACGGAATTTCTGGTTCACTTTTCAGGTTTTGTACATGCTGTGTGTGTGAGCATCCAGCATGATCTCCAGATACGTGATGCTTGTATGTAGTTACAACCCAAATTCCAGAAAAGGTGGACAAAGTGAAACGTAAAGAGCTTCAAATCACAGGAGACACATTTTATTCACATCAGAACATAGCAGTTGAGCTCATGTCAAAGGTCATATCTGGCATGGGGGGCATGTTTGCCTTGTTTACCATGTTTACCTTGTTTACCTTGCTCACTGTGTTTATGCCTGGATGGGAGCAGATGTTGCTCTAAAGCCTTCATGTACTTTTCAGCATTGATGGAGCTTCACAGATGTGGAAGATGCCCACGCCATAGGCACTAATGCAGCCCCATCCCATCAGAGATGCAGCTTTTCACCTGTCCACTGATAACAAACTGGATGCTCCCTCTCCTCTTTAGTCTGCAGGACACGCTGTCCATGCTTTCCAGAAAGAAATTGACTCGTTTGACTATAGAACACTGAAACAGTCCACTTCAGATGAGTCTCAGTCCACCGGACATGACAATGCTTCTAGGTCATATTCAAATATGGCCTCTGTTCTGCTTGATAGAGCTTTATTTGGCACCTGTAGGAGGTATGGAGAATTGTGTTAACTAGATGTGGTTTCTGGAAGTATTCCTGTAGCTATTTACTAATGTCACAGTGTGGTCTGAGGGCCTGAAGAGCTCCAGCATCTTCAGCTTTGTTTCTTCCATACAGAGACATCTCTAGTTTCTCTGAATTTTTTGATGATGTTATGCACCGCAGATGAGAGTTGCAATCCTTTACAATTTGATTTTGTGGAACATTGTTTTTTAAGTATTGAACAATCTTTTTACACATTCTGTCACAGATTAGAGAACCTCTGCCCATCTTTACCTCTGACAAGCTCTGGATCAGGGATCACCAACTCTGGACTTCTTGAGCCATGCTCCTGCAGATTTTCAACATGTCCCTTCTGCAGCACACCTGGTTCTCCAATAGCTTGTTGTCAAGGTCTGCACCAGCCTCTTAACCACCCATAATTTGAGTCAGGTATGCTGCAGCGGGGAAACATGAAAAACCTGCAGGACACTGACTCAAGAGGTCCAGAGTTGGTGATCCCTGCTCTATGGCATCCCTTTTATAGCCAGTCATGTTACAGACCTGATATCTGTTAACAGGATGTTCTTCCAGCTGAATCTTTATGAACTCTCTTGCTTTTTGTGTTTGGGTGCAGATGCTACGTTGGGAGTTTTCCACTATCGCTCAAAGCAAGGTCAATACAAGCTGACCTATGATGCAGCTCAGCAGGCCTGCATGGCACAGGGAGGTCGCCTGGCTACGTATATTCAGCTGTCCTACGCTCAGCAGGTCCGTGAACACATCAAACAGACTGATAGATGCTGATTGGCTGGGCCGGGTTTATTGGTTCTACATGCTGCCGGTTTCTCCTGTGCAGGGTGGGATGAACATATGTGCTGCCGGCTGGCTGGACCAGGCCCAGGTCGCATACCCCACCACCTACTCCAACCCCAACTGTGGTTTCGGGCACGTTGGCATTGTGGACTATGGGGTCCGAAAAAATCTGAGCGAGACCTGGGATACCTTCTGCTACCGGATCAAAGGTGAGATAAAGAGGGTGCATAGATGGAGTTCAGGTGTTCAGGAGGTGCTGAAACAGCCTGCTGAACACCCCACCTGGCTGGACAGAGCCTGCTTCTGAGCCAATCAGGATCAGCAGCTTCTTCAGGTTTTACCTGTAAAGGATAGAGGATGAACCAGATGTTCATCATGGGTGGGGACTCCAAGTGGGGCTGTGGGTTCCTAGAGTCCAAGTGGTTGGACTGGATGAGGAAGTTTAGGAGTTCTATTTCAATATTTCATATTGATCTGTTTCAGAGGTGAAGTGTGAGTGCAAATCAGGCTACATGGGAGACGGGTTCAGTTGTGTGGGAACCCTGCTGCAGGTCCTCAGGGCCACGCCCTCCTTCTCCAACTTCCTCACAGTGAGTGCTTCCTGCTGACAACGCTCCAGATCTCAGAAAAGTTTTTTAGAAACAGATCTTTAACTTTCCACTTCTGCAGCAAATCCTGAGCAACTCTGAAGCATCTGAGTCTGGCCGGCAGTTTCTGAAGCGGCTCAGTGACACGTCACTGCTCGCCACGCTCTTCGTACCTGACAATGACGCCCTTCCAGGCAACCAAGTGAGTCCTATCCAACGTCTGCTTGAGCTACCATACCGCCGCTAGGTTCTGATCCATTTGTGCCCGCAGACTCTGTCCCAGCGAGACATCGAGATCCACCTGTCCTTGGGTCAAGCTCTTCCTGTCGACCAACTGAAGAATGGCAGCCGAATTCGAACGGCCGTAGGCAGTCTGACTGTCCTCGGAGTTGCCAACCTGCTTGACCCATCCGCTCTGGTCAGAATCTAACCCCCATGTCTGAGTGTTGACCCCATTCTGGTTCTGAAAACTGACCCTTTTCTCCTCCTCAGTCATCCTATTACATCAACAACCGCTTCGTCACTCAGTCCGACGTTCCCGCCTCAAACGGGATTATCCACGTCCTCCAGAGACCGCTGGAAGCCTCTCCCCCTCACCAGCAAGTGAGTGATGTCATAGTGATATCATAAACTTTTTAAGTTGCTGACTGTAACATGGCTCCTGTTTGGTTGTGCAGATGCTGGCGGCGCCTCGGGCTGGGATGGGGGTGGGCGTGGTGCTGCTGGTGGTTCTGGTGGTGGCGGTGGTCTTTGTTGGGTACCACTTCCACCAACACAACACCAAGGCCTTCCATTTCCACTACTTCAAGGTGAGTTTACATGTTTACCTGCAAAATTACCTTTGACCTAAAGAGCGAATCTGCTGATCCCTTCAAGAACTTTAAAAAAAAAACAGAGATAAAATACTTTAAGTGGCTGTTTTTTTTGTTTCGTTTTTTTTTTTCTCCAGTGTTTTCTATCATTAACCCTTAAAACTCCTCCAGATCTACATTAGATCTGGACCTATACAAGGGACACATACCCCGTCCATGTATGGAGCCTAGAATTCACCAAATCTTACAGACTAGAACAGCTGAAGTTGCTTAGAACAGCCAAATGTGGCCACAACCTATGCAATGCGGAGGAAACCTAATTATAAATCTATGCAATGCTGAGGATTAGGCACTACAAAAGCTTACGCTTTAAACCATCTCAGCGTTTTTTGAGCCAGTGAACATGTAAACTGAAATTAGATATAAATCACAGCAAACTGATGATTAAACTTTTCTTCTCTACAAACAGCCACAGAGCTTCCAGTAAAGAGCAGTGATGCTGCTGCTGCTATCACACTCAGTCTGAGCTGTTTGATGCTTCCCGGACACTTAATTCACTGCAGGTTGCACAGAGGGCATTTTCAGATGGAGTACAGTTAAATCCACAAACTTATAAAAAAAATCATAAAGTCTGTTATACCTAGTCCAGATTAACAAAACGCTGCTAAGGTCTACTACTCTTAATCTGGGTTAGCTGGAAGTGACTCATGAAGCTCCAGATTATTTACATAAAGTACAAAGTTTTTAAGTTCTAGTGAGACCAGGTTCTTATTACAGTAAACTACCTTTTAATGTACTTTCCTCTGGATCACTGGTTTTCTTCAGGTGAATCTGGGTTTAGCCCTCATTTCTCCTGAATCTGATTGGTCAGTAGAGGTATCAATCAATAAAATTGAACAATAAAATTCTAATGCTAAGACCCCAGGCATCCCAAAGTTGGCTTAGCCTATATTAAAACCCAGAGCTCTTTTTTTGAAAGTCGACATGTTTGTTATCATTATCTGACATTGCAAGGTCAAATTTCTCAACACTTACTGAGAAATTAGCCTTATGGCATCTATAGAGGTGTGATTCACATTCGCTATATATATTATATGCTTTTTATAATGTGAATCTGGTATTTTTTGTCTTTGTGAGGTGTTATGAATGAAGATAAAAAACAATAGCCGGGCTTCTACATTAGCAGCTAATGCGAAGACTGTGGGCTCCGCCATGTCAAACGTACATAATTTAATAGAAATCCGATAATAGACAGGAAATTTAAAAACTTTTATTTGTACATGTAATGACAAATAAATCTGATTCTGAAAATGTAGACCAGAGTTTTTAAATATTGCATATTCTCTCAGAATATTACAACAATCTGAATACTCCCAGTTATCAGGTTTTTATGGACATGAGTGTCTCCATCTTTGGTCCAACAGGAGGACGACGCTGAGGACGAAGCTGCAGCAAACTACAGCCACAGCATCTGTAACCCGGTTTACGAAGCCAGTCCAGAACTGACTGAGTCTGACAAACCTGCCGTCACTGTGAGTCCAAATCTGCTGATCAGATCCAAGATGTTTTATCTGTGAGAAAAGCAGACAATGTTTCTGAGAAAGGACGACTTTAACTGTCTGCAGGTGGAGGATAAACATGAGGTGGTGGACGGAGGTTCATATGGCCTGCTGCAGGACAGCTGAGACTGTCCGACCAGACTGGACCCAGCCAGAACTCCATCCGTGTTTCTCGTCATCGCCAGAGGAGATTCACAACAACCAAATAAGTGGTGTGTTTAGAGCTGCCGTAAAAACAAGTTTCCACCTGAACTGATAGAAAATCATTTGTAAGCAGGAAGATTTAATGAGCTGCTTTCTGTGTTTGTGCCATTAAAAGCAAATAAAAGGCAGAAAAATTGGACAAATCTTTCCTTTTTTTTTTTTTTACTTTAGTCCTGATAAAAAAACTTTCAGTCTGATCTGACTCAGAGATAGTCGGCTTTCTTTCCTGCTGAAGGTGATGATGGTTTACTGGTTTCCAACTAGTAGAGACAGAAAAAGGTCCGAATCCTTCCTGACAGACTTTTTCCAGCCAACACCGTGAATCGGATCTTCGTTTTTTCGGACACTTGGTTCAGCTGGAAATGGGCGGAGTGGATCCAAATCACTGGAAAATGTCTCGTTCATAGGATGTCTCCAAAGACCATTAAAATCAGGAGTCAAAAGAATTAAATAAAAACCTGAAACCAGGTATATTAAATTATTTGATTCTGTATATTCAGAAACCTGTCTTTATCATTCATAAAACCTAGAACATATGAATTGATCACATGCATCAGTTCACATGTCTGTAATAATAGCTCAGGCTGTTAGGCACAAGCTCTGAAGTCAGGAGGACCTGGGATCCAACCGTAACACCTGTTTTCAAGTCCAGCGCCCAAAATGAAAAGAGAAAAGCTTAGAACATGGATGGGTACAAAGGGTCATCGGTGGTCCTGTGGGGCTGGTGGAAAACTAGAAGTCACCAGCAGTGCAGTGGCAAGTTCAGTTCCCCACAGTCACATTTTATGTTGTATCTGGAAATTGGAGGGATTGGTCCTTGGTCTTCTCTCCATCCTAAACCGAGGTGTTATATAGCAAATGTCTAACAATGTTTACCATGTTTAATGATACGGTCCTGGATCCATCCTTTAATCACAGACTACACATGACACATCTATAGTGGGTAGGAATCTACCTATCAACCTATCCTATCTAGTCCTCCATAATGAGGGGGAGCTCAAACTTCGTCCTAGCATCCTGGCTCCCTCTTACTGCAGCATTACCTATGTGTTGGTGTGGGGATGGGAGGTCCTGTGCCAGAGTTGAACTCCTGCATCCTGTGTGCAACAGATGACCACCTAGCTGCGCCATCTAGCCCCAGTTGTTGTTCTGAGACACCACGTCAGTTTAGGATGGAGAGAAGACAGAGGACTGATCCTTCCGATATCCAGATGCAACATAAAATGTGACTGTCTCTGATCTGAAAGTGATCCCTCCATCCTGGAGCTTGCAGCTTGCTGATTTTCATCCAGTCCTCTATGACCCTGAGCTATCCTCTAACACACATTTGCTGCATCTGGACCTCTTCTCACTTTCCTATCTAGCATCACAAGCTTTGATCCCTCCTCCACAGATCCTCCAGATCTTCCTGCAGGTTTTCCTAAGGATTACATAAAATGAAAAGAAAAATTATAGAAAATGAAATTCCACTGTCATAAATCCATGGAAACGTTGCTCAAGATGTAAACTGACACTGCAGTGGTAGTGGGTTAATTAATGTGGTTAGTACAGGAGTCAGTCTGCAGAAAAATGTCCAAGGACAAAAGGTGTGACTATTTATTAAATGGCATATAAAAGGGTTACAATATATATAAAAAATAAACACCTGTGGTTATTTTCAAACCGTTTGCTTCAAAACAGACAGACTGATCTACAAAAACATCACAAATGAGCTGGCCCCAGGACTGATCATGGAAGGGTTAAAGCTTCAAGATGGACCAACATGATGTCTGACTGAGAGGATCAGGTCTGATGAAGGAAGAAGCATGTAGTTTAATCTTCTAGCCGCAGAGCTAGTGGCTGCAGGTCTAGACCTATAGATACTCTGTTCCTCTGTGGCTGGTATAGAAATCCAGACGGTCAGTTAAGATTATAGTAACTACTGATCAATACAGTGTTAGAGTTCAACCTGGCCCCAGCATTTACACATCCTTCATGAGTCCTGGCCCTGTTCCATCAGTACTGTTTGATCCATCATCTAGGGGTGGTAATGTTCCTGCTGCTGCACTAAGTCAGACTATGGAAGTCTGTCTAGAACCAGTCTGGATTAAAAAAAAGACTGAACTGATTAATGGAACAACTGGAGAAAATGGACCTGGTTTTAGTCTGAGTATAAGATGAGTCTTTTTCTGTAGCGGCTTCCATGGAAACGCTCCTTACTTCCCAGAATGGGACAACATTCCTCTCCTAAAACTCCAGACATTTGCAGACAGTTTATAAAAGAAGAGGGGATGCTACACCATGCTGAACATTACTCTGGAAATTTTTTTTACAGATGTGTTGCTGCCATCAGATTCACTATCAGCTCATATTTTCCATCAAATAGTAACATGTCAGTTTCATCCTCTGATGTGTTGTTTTTCTTACTGGGAATAAAAGATGTTGATGAGATTCTGCTTTTGAGTTATAATATACACAGAAACTCGATGTTTCTGCTCCAGCTGATACAAGTTGAGGACAACTCAGAACAAATATCAGATTTTAATTAGAGAAAACTGGAAGTACATCTGAGAGCTCATCAGTCACATGACCAGTCTGAGTTATTGATGACAAAGTAAGGCAGGTAACATCTGATGGCACGATCAATAGTCTACCTGAGTTCAGGTTAATAAACACATGTTGGTCCTCCTGTGCTCTGGGTAACGTGTCCTCATGTCCTGTAGAGTTTCATGGTGGTCTCACCTACTACGCCGTTTTTTGTAGATATGACAGCTTTAGAAATGAGGCCCCTGGTTCACAGTGTGAAGAAGAAAACCACATGGACTTCTGTACGGTGGCTCTGAGAGGTCAATTTACTCCAAGTCAGAGAACTTGAACCAAGAACATTAATCCTCAGAACTGACGTCCTGTCTGAGGACATCCTGCCACCTCAAGTGTCCTCCCCCCACCCAGAGTCTGGTTTACAAACACATCATTAAATCACAATGAGCCAACTGGGATTTGTTAGCTGTTAGCATTCACTATTAGCATTAGCATGTTTTTTAGTGCAGCAGCAATGACTCAAACCTGAACTACATACAAGCAGCAGGTGGAGACAGAAGCTGCACCACTCACTGGACCAACTGCTTCTCCATTTGTTGCTTCACCTGCTGCACCACCCACTTCTCCATCCACTGGACCACCTGCTTCTCTGCCTTCTGCACCACAGCTGCTTCACCTGCTGCTCCACCCACTGGACTACTCACTTCTCCACCCACTGCTCCACCTACTGCATCACCCACTGGACCACTCGCTTCTCCACCCACTGCTCCACCTGCTGCTCTTTAGCTTCTTCACTCATGCAATGACAAATCACTTCCTGCTGAAAAGACTGGACCAACATCAGGTCCACATGTGGTTCTGAGTACTCGGTTCTAACTGTCCTGGAATCTGTGTTCACTTTAGACCAATTTCAGGTCCAGTTGAGTGGCAGTCCTCCAGCCATCATGACCTTCTCTAAGTCCTGGTCTTCCTGGTGCTGCTGCAACCGCTGCTCTTCCAGCAGAGACACCAGAGCATTCCTCTGCTCCACCACCCCCAACATCTCCTCCAGGATCAGACGCTCCTCAGCCAGCTGCTCCTCCCCCTTCAGGTGGTCTGCACACACACAGGAGTACAGGTTCATAAACATCACACACACAAACACATGCACACAGGGTGGTGAGCGATGCTGGAGACCGTTACCGTCCACAGCCATCCTCTCTCTGAGCTCCTGCTGCAGCCGACTTTGTCTGTCCTCCAGCTCCAGCTCATGAGCACTAAAACACAAGAGCCAGATCCTTTAGGTTCTCCTTTGTCTCTTTAAGTTCTGAGCTGCAGAGGAAAGCTTAAATACTCACAAGATCATGAGTTCCGATTCATACTGAACCAAAGAGTTCTTCTCCTGGACCAGCTGGAACCACTGCTGCATCAGAGCAGGATTGTCCATTTTACCAAGTCCTGCAGATGACAGGAAGTTCTGACGTATAAATGATGTAACCTGACAGAAGTACAAAGTTCCTTACAGGAACATTAAGGTGACACCTTCATCAGAACTTCTGAACCACACTAAAGCGTCATTAAAGTACTTAATCTCTTTAGAGGATAGGGTCCAGGTAAAACCAGTCCAGAAGTCCAGTCAGTGTGAGTTGGGTATGTTAGGGTGGTAGAAGTGTTGGAAAGGAGCAGATCTCTGAAACGTGAGCTTCTAGAATATAGAAACTAAACCTTGGTTCCAGAATCGCAGAACACAAGACAGATGAGGAACCAACCTCCCAGGTGAAGCTCCAGGTCTGGACTGTGGCTGACGTCTCCCCAGTAGTCTGAAATGAAGGTGGCAACAGATGAGTTCAGGTGGAAATGGGCGAATTCTGTTGCTCCTACAGCTTCCATGTTGAGGGGAGTTTACCTGCTTCTCCTCTCAAAGCTTTCTCCACCATCACTCCTCTCTCCTCCAGCTGTCTTTGTTTCTCCTCCACCTGCTGCAGCTGTCTCTGGATCAGCTGAAAAACACAAGAAACAGAAAACATCAGTTGGTTTCTGATCCAGATCCTGGACTGTGTCCTTCCTACCTGATCCTGGACTGGTTCTGTCCTCAGCAGCACCCACCTGAGCCCTGTGCAGTCTCTTCAGCTGCTCCTGTTTAGCCTGTCGCCTGGCAGCTCTCTGAACCCTTCTTGTGATTTTGACGTCCAAGTCTTCATCTTCGTTCTCTTGCTGTCTTTGAAACATGGTCTCCTTCACACTCAGACTTGATGGTTCCTTTGGCTGTTGCAGGATCCCCACCACCTCAGTGGGACATGAAGACTGTTCGTCAGAGTACTGGATTTTGTCTTGGAGGGGTTGTCTCTAAAATGGGGGGTTAAGCATTTAAAGCAGTTTACTTCAGAGACAGGAAATCCAGGACCACCAGAGGCCTCAAAGAGAACCAGATCTGTTTGTACCTTGATGGCGTATGATCGTCTGAAGGCCAGAGCATGAGGAACATATGCCAGCTGAGAGACATGAATAGGACACAGAGGACAGACAATTATCAGTATCCACGTGGCTGTCTAGAGTACAGGTCCCTGTCAAAGTTTCAAGTCTCTGTCTGGAGTTCAGGGGCCTCATTTATAAACCTGGCATAGCTACAAAAACCGGTGTATGCCAACCAACCAAGGTGAAATGTTCCTACCTCCACGCAAACTCTGTACGCACTAAAAAGCAGACACTTTTCTCCATAACAATTCCCCCTGTGGGATTCGAACTTCTCTTCTGACACTGTGACACACCATCTGCCACCTGCTGCCACTATACTGCCTTTCTGACACCAGTAATACCAAATAACCAAATAAAACCTTTTTACATTTGTCAACGTGGTCCATCAGGATCTGCTTCTTCCCTCTTTTCCCCTCCTGAGCCATCATGGAAATTAAATGATGAATATTTATTATAGGCATTCACCTGGTCTTTTTTTAAAATAGTATAAAATTTATAGTATATGTAGGCGATCCGTCACGTGCGGCAACGTTTGATTTATAAACGGAAACAAATCTGAAAGTTTTTGTTCGCTGCAATTCCTTTTTTCCCTGCAGACACCACCTGTAGTTTGCACCTGAGTCCAGGGGCCTCATTTATCAAGCTGGTGTAGGAACAAAATCCAGCGAACACCAAATATAGCCAACTTTTGGGATTTATGAAAACCAAACTTGACGGGCAAATGTTCCTACCTCCATGCAACTCTAACCCAGGTATACGCACATTATCTAGAAAAACGGGAAAAAATAAAGCCAACGACTGCCAACTGAGATATCCATCCGTACGTCTTTCCTTCTGACACTGTGATAACAGCATCTCCACCTGCTGCCACTATTTTGCCTTTCTGACACCAGTAATGCCTACGCCGTGCCCACCAATTAAACATTTTTACCTTTTCCAACGTGGTCCATCAGGATCTCTGTCTCACACCCAAAAATTCCACTTCTTAACTCTTTTTCCCTCCCGAGACATCATCCAAACGATGTGATGAATATGTATTCCACCTGACCATTTATAGCCACCATGAGGGCGTGTGAAGGCGTTCCCTCACGTGCGCCCGCTTTAGAGTTGATTCTGATTTAGAAACGGGAACAGGTGTAGGACATGTGTGCGCACACTTTTATAAATCTGAAAGTAGAAGTGCGCAGCATTTGCTTTTTGCGCCGCAGATGCAGCCTGTAGTTTGCTTTCTTACGTACAGTTTTTTAAAAGAGGCCCTGGGTCTGCAAGTCTCTTGATCAGCTGAAAACACAACAATCATTGACAAGTTTCCCACTCCAGAGTACCTTCTGGTTCTCATCTTCATCCTCCTCTTCCTCTCTCACTGCGACCTTCTGGATTTCTGACACAAGGTCGAGTAGGTCCACCTGCAGCTGGGGACAGAGGACACTTCAGAGACCGTCTCACTTAGGCTAAAAGTGTATCTACAGCTGAGAGAGAAGCTGATGAAGATATGATGAAGATCTATGATTCTACATGGAGGCGCCACCTGTAATTAGTCCATCAGAGGGATCAAGTTTCACAAGCAAAACCAATTTTGTTTGAACACACTAGTTTATAACGCAGCATGGAGCAGATCTCAACCATCCTCCAATCAGAACCTCCTACTGTCATCAAAAAAGCAACTTCCTATTCCTGTTTACATCCTGCAGAGACCTGTAGAGCCTCATTGTGTTGGCAACCCTGGTGGGCCAGATCCAGCATGAGTCAGTCGGACTGGGCCAGATCCTCAATAAACCTGATTAACTAGTTTGCAGCTGTGCTCTGATTGGTGGGCTTGTGTCAGGTGGTGTGTGGACTCTTACTTTGTTTCGGGGCTTCAGTGAACATCTCTTCAGCAGAGTGGATGAATCCAGATCGGACTCTTCTCCTGGAACACAAGAAACAATATTATTAGATCATCCCTATGACATCACTATGACATCATTATCTGCTTGAGTTGGTTATTACACCATCACCTGTAACCTTCCTATGATTGGCTGATCCCTTCCTTTCATCAGGTAAAGTCCTGTCTCTCTTCTTCTGTTCCTTCCTGGTTGGAGGAAACACCGCCTTCCACAGGCCTCTGGCTCTGCCCCCTCCCACCTCTACCTGTTCAGAAGTAGAGGGCTCTCTGAGCCCTTTCAGGTGAAGGAGGAAACCCCCACTCCTAGCCTGCAGAGGTGGGAGGAGGCAAGGTGGCAGACTGCCTACTCCTCTATTCCATCTCCTCCCCCTCCTCATACCATTTGACACTTCCTCCTCTGATCCCACCTCCTGATTATCTGACTCCTCCCTCCTGTCCTGAGGGAGGAGGGGCTTCCTCTGTGGGAGTTCAGGACTAATGTCATCAAAAGAGCCCCGCCCTCCGGCAGCAGGTAGAGCTGTGAGTTTTTGGAGAGCTGTTTCCATGACGATGACAGGTGATAGAGGAGGGTCAGGAGCGGAGTCAGGTGAGGTGACGAAGCTGGTAGTGGAGGGCGTAGCTGCTCCAGGCAGAGTTGCAGAGGAAGGTGTGGAGGAGGTGAAGCAGTATGGGAGGGTAGAGTCAGACTTTACAGGTGTGTCACAGGTGTATAAAGAAAACTCTTTTTCTGAGGGGAAGAGAGAAAAGATTAAGTCAGAAATGTCCAGCATGGAAAAAAAGATCAGATTTTTATTTTTTTGCAGACAAATCTCACCATTGCATTAGCAAGTCGGAGCAAATTAAAGATTAATTATGAGATTAAATTATTCTCCAGCCTCATCCATGAAAGCCTGCATCTCTGATGGGATGGGGCTGCATTAGTGTCTATGGCGTGGGCAGCTTCCACATCTGTGAAGCTCCATCAATGCTGAAAAGTACATGGAGGTTTTAGAGCAACAGCTCCTCCCATCCAGATAACGTCTCTTTCAGGTTGGTCCCCTCACTTCCCAGACGTTTCCAGACAGTTGTTAGAAGAGAGGATGCTACACTATGCTGAACATCACCCTGGAACTACTTTTTCCACCCTGCCGAACATCACCCTGGAACTACTTTTTACACCCTACCGAACATCACCCTGGAACTACTTTTTACACCGTGAACATCACCCTGGAACTACTTTTTACATCGTGCCGAACATCACCCTGGAACTACTTTTTACACCGCGAACATCACCCTGGAACTACTTTTTACATCATGCCGAACATCACCCTGGAACTACTGTTTACACCGCGAGCATCACCCTGGAACTACTTTTTACATCGTGCCGAACATCACCCTGGAACTATTTTTTACACAGCGAACATCACCCTGGAACTACTTTTTACACCGTGAACCTCACCCTGGAACTACTTTTTACACCGCGAACATCACCCTGGAACTACTTTTTCCACAGTGCCAAACATCACCATGGAACTATTTTTCACAGACGCGTTGCTGGATCAGATTCACTATCAGGTCATATTTTCCATCACATGGTGAAATGTCCCAGTTTCGCATACGGTCAGGTTGTTTTACTGGTTTGTAATTTTCACACAGTGGAAAGGAGCTGTCAGAACTGGATTTCACTCAAATGACCAGGCAGTAAATGGTTATTTCCTTTTTTCTCTTTCCTCTCCTGTCATTATTTAAGCTTCAGCAGGTAAAACGATTATTGAAATAACAATTTCCTTCCCTTCTGTCAAAGGAAAAAACCTTAAAATAAAGACAAAAGAAAAATGCTCAAACTATAGTACGCACCACAATGTCCAAAAACATGTAGTACAAATACCAAAGGTGATCAGCTAAACATATAATGAATTTTAGTAGAAAAGCGACAGATGTATTTTACATATAACACCTTTAACTTGTCCGAAATATTGTTAAAATTACAGTTCAACATCTGCCAACTACCAATAAACAAAGCAGAAGCCTTCTGAGCATACATTAATCAATGAAGATAAAAAGGTTGTAACAATAAGTTGTCATCACCATCACAGCTCTGCAGTCCAACGGCAGGTCAGCCGTCCTCCTCAGAAAACCTCTTAAGCCACTAAAGTGCTCCTCCTGACTCCACTGATCAGCTGATGCTCCCAGCTGTGGCATGCATGACATCACAGATCAGCTGGATCCTCTGCTTCTGTCCACAGCTGTTCTCACACCCAATACGTCTAATATAGCTGTACAATGTTTATGTTCTACTGCAAATAAAATATGGCCTGATGAGATTTGGAAATCATTAAACTGAGATTTTATTTAGAGTTCAGGAATGTTTTCTGTGGGACACACAGCACACTGATGAGAATCATCACCCTGTGTTTTGAGTTTTATTTAAAAGTCATAAAAGTCCAGTGGAATGTTATTTAGTGACTGGTAGGAGTATGAAAGCTAGCTGTGTCCTCCGCTAACAGGAGCCTTAGGCCCCAACGAGGCTGTACTCGCCTCTACCAGCAGAGGGAGGATTCAAACTACAGATCTCACCCACTTTGAAACCAGCTCACCATCACCAGACTCCTCCTGTTCTTCACCCTCCTCTCCCTCGTCTCCACAGTGATGGAAAGGTTCCCTCCATGAAGCCGTCACCTCCTCAGAGGTTACAGTGAGTGGATCTCCTTCACCATCCTCCTTCTCCTCTTCCTCCTCCTCCCCTGACTGAGGACTAAAACAGGAAACACAAACAGAAATGAGGAGGTTAGAGAACTCCTTCTCTTCTTTCTTCTCTTCTTCTTTCTTTCTCTTCTCTTCTTCTCTTCTATCAAATTTTATTGATAAAGTACTTTTCATACATAAGCAGCACAAAGTGCTTTACATTTTAAAATGCAGACAAGAACGATGTTTACAAATAAAAATAATATAAAACAGCAATTAAAAATCCACACCTACTATCCCTCTCTCTCTCTCTCTCTCTCTCTCACACACACACACACACATATTCATACCCGGCATGAAAGGAATACACTTGAGTTAAAAATGTTAAAAGTAGAAAATTAAATAAACCTAAAAACAATAAGAACAAATAAGAATGAAGTTTGTGAGTATGAAAGTTTAACAAAAGGAGCTCATAAAAACAACGAGCCTCAGTAAAACAAAGTCACAAAAAACAGAAATGAAAAAAATGACAAAAACAGGCAGGTTTTAAATAAATAAGTATATGAAGAAGGAAAATAAAATAAAACTAACAATAAATAATAAAATAAAGTGGCCTAACCAAGGTAATATAACAATTCAGTTAAAAGCTAAATTAAAAAGGTCTTGAGACTCTTTTTTAAGCATCAACAGTCTCTGCAGCCCTGAGGTTCCCTGGCAGGACGTTCCATAGATGAGGGCTGGAGGTTTTATTCCTGACTCTAAGAACAACTAAAAGGCCGGTACCAGAGGACCTCAGGGTCTGTGAGTGCTTATAATGTAGGTCAGATCAGTCAGGGACCGACCAGATTCACAAAACACTGAACAGAGATTAAAAAAATTAATCCAGACACAATTCACTGAAATGATCCGAAGCCTTCGATCCCCGATGATCTGGAGATGGTCTGATTTAAGAATCAATAAAAATGCTTAATGTTTCTGTCTATGAGTCTTCCTTAATAACAACACTAATAAACCTTCATTTTATCCAGAAACATGTCAGAAAACCCAGAATTATGAATAAAAGCATCAAGTCTGGATTCAACTTGTATGTAAATTTCCAGAGTTCTTATCCAGGCTCCTAACCCAGTCCTGATCCAGTTCTCACCCACAATTCAGATCCAGAGTCCAGATCTAGTCCTGATCCTGAATCTTGATCCAGATCCAATCTTCTCGATTGGTCTTTACTAGTTCCGGTCCAGTCCAGGTACCAGACCAGTTCCAGTCCAGTCCTGGAACTGGACCAGTTATATCTAACTGAGATTCATGAATTACTGAGGCAGAAAACATCCTAATCTGAATCAGTGTTAATGACTGAACCACATTTTTCTTACTGGGTTGAATTTTACATTTAAAAGTTTAAAAGCTAATAAAAAAAAAAAAAAAGAGAGCGAGAAATGACTTTTAGTCCCCTCACCTTTCCGTACATTTCCAGCTCCTCACCTGATGTGGACTTGTTGATCCAGGTTGAAGTGGGTTAGGACCTCTTCAGACACCTCGTCAGACTCCTCGGGCTCCTCCTGCAGCTCCGCCTTGGAGCTCCGTCTGTAGATCTCCAGCTCGATCCTCTCCGGTGTCGCCACCATCACAGAAGCAGCTGCAAACACGCCAACGCAACCACGCACACACACACACACACACAGACACAGACACAGAAACACACACACACTAAAGCCCACAGTGATCCGGTTTAAGGAGCATGCACAGTGTGGACATATGAAGACAGAAAGGACAGACAAGTGCAGCAGCCTACCTGAAGATCGACGGCGGTCGCTGGACTTTAGAGACTCAGAGCTTAGAGACGCCTTCAAGGA
This sequence comes from Melanotaenia boesemani, assembly GCF_017639745.1. NCBI lineage: Eukaryota > Metazoa > Chordata > Actinopteri > Atheriniformes > Melanotaeniidae > Melanotaenia > Melanotaenia boesemani. Next base: position 4,906,543 of record NC_055704.1, read on the forward strand.
CAAACAAACAAACTGTAAACATGATGCAGGTATCACACTTCTGTCACCATGGCAACCATCCAAGATGGGGCAGAACTGGTTTCTGTTCTTACCATTGATGTTCGCTGTGAAGCAGATGGAGTCCTCCTCTTCCTCACAGCTGGAGCACCGAGCTCACAATCAGGGTGCCTGAGACAGTAGAACCTCCCTGAGACAGGACCAGAACCAGGTCAATGAGACAGGACCAGAACCAGGTCAACAAGACAGAAAGAGGACACTGAGACAGAACCAGAACCAGGTCAACGAGACAGACCTAGGACACCCAGGCAGAACCAGGACCAGGACACAGTAAGAACTCAGGATAAAGGTAGGGACTGAAGACAGCGTCTCCTCCACCCTTGTCTATGTGACTGATCTCTGGCTGATGTTTTTATAGCAGACTCCCGCCTCAGGTTCAAACTCTGGTCATGTGACAGCTGAGCTCTGATTGGCTGCCATCAGACACAATTAAAACTCTGTGTGATTGGACATGAACAACCTCAGAGACATGTGGAGACGAGGCTCCAGGCTGAGTTGAGGAGACTTTGGTCACATGATGGCGTCATGTGACCAAAGTCTTGCTGCCGTGGTGACAGCTGTGAAATCAGACTGACAGGCTGACTGATGAGACTCTGGAGAGTCGAGTCAAAGGTCATCATCTCATTAGATAGGTGATCATTGATCATTCACTAGCAGGTCACATGGTTCCTGTCAGTATCCATTCAAGACCATAGACATTGAACCGATTCCTGACTGTAGACCCCCGCAGCTCACTGAAGGGGTCCACAGCTCACTGTAGAGCCCCACAGCTCACTGTATAGCCCCACAATTCACTGTAGACCCCTACAGCTAAGTGTTGAGCCCCACAGCTCACTGTAGAGCCCCATAGCTCACAGTAGAGCCCCACAGCTCATTGTAGAACCCCACAATTCACTGTAGACCCCTACAGCTAACTGTAGAGTCACACAGCTCACTGTAGGACCCCACAGCTAACTGTAGATACCACAGCTCACTGTAGAGCCCCAAAGCTCACTGTAGACCCTCCACAGTTCACTTTATAGCCCCACAGCTCACTGAAGAGCCCCACAATTCACTGTAGAGCCCCACAGATCACTGTAGACCCCCCACAGTTAACTTTATAGCCCCACAGCTCACTTTAGACCCCAAAAGCTCACTGTAGAGGCCCACAGCTCACTATAGACCCCCACAGCTAACTGTAGAGCCCCACAATTCACTGTAGAAGCCCACAGCTAACTGTAGACCCCTACAGCTCACTGTAGACCCCCACAGCTCACTTTAGAGCCCCACAGCTCACTGTAGCCCCCAACAGTTCACTGTAGACCCCCACAGCTCACTGTAGAGCGCCACAGTTCACTGTAGACCCCCCACAGTTCACTGTAGAGCCCCACAGTTCACTGTAGTGCCCCACAGCTCACTGTAAACACCCACAGCTCACTGTAGACCTCCACTGCTCACTGTAGAGCCCCACAGCTAACTATAGGCCCACCACAGCTCACTGTAGGCCCCCACAGCTCACTGTAGAGGCCACAGCTCACTGTAGTGTGTAGATGATGATAAAGAAGACTGATGATGTGATGATGATGAAGACTGATGATGATGAAGAAGAAGATTGATGGTGATGAAGAAGACAGGCTAACCCAACTTTCCTGTTTTGTAGGACCTCAGGTCCACCTAACTCAGTCCATGAAAATAAAGACATTTGGACTCATTATCGCTCTGGATCCTGGACTTCTTCACCAACTTAATCATGGCGATCCAGGTAGGGAAACCAACCTCAGGTCCACTTTCCATCAGGACAGGTGTCCCAGCGTCCCAGCGTCCTGAGTCTGATATTTTACAACAGTGGTCGTGATCAACCGTTGATCTTGGAGACTTTCCCTGTAGCTCTTTCCTCCAAAAACACATCACGTCTCTCTGATTGATCTTTTAATCTAGTTTGTATTTTTTCAGTGTGGCTCTGCACTAAAGTGATCAATGAGATAAGAGAAGAGTGCCATAACGTTTACTCTTGCAAATATCAATATAAGGCACCATGTGAGAGCATGTTGACACACTGTTAGCTAGCATGACGGAGGCCCCATGAAAAAAAGCAAATTTCCATCCAGAATGGGAGGAGGAATTTCTTTTTGCCTTGTTGGTTCTGTCAACAAGGAATGATGATCATTAGGAACTATAGGATGATGTGTAGTTACTGGACCAGGGGTTTCTGACAGACCTAATGGCAAAACTGAACTCACAACGGCGAGCTCCAGGGAAAAGACAAAAATCTTCCCCACATGAATGCGTTCAAAGCCAAGCTCAGTGTCTGGACCACACATCACCAGAAAGGGAGGCTGACACAATTTCCCAACCTGGAAAAAATGTCACAGTCCAATAAAGACCACATGATTTTTGCCCTGAGAAGTGCTGTGTGAACCTGGATAAACTGGCAGCAGAGCCCAGTTGGCGTTTTGGTGAGTTAGACAACATGGAAGATATAGCTGCATTTGTCTCAATCCCATTCCTGCCTGTTAATATGCAGCCAAATTCCAGCAGGCAATTGCTTTGCTATCTGGAACTGACATGGAATGATGTTGTGGTGCTAAAAGCCAGATCAAAAGTAACTTTTGTGTTCTTGTCAGCAGAGAGGTTTCCTCTCCTCAGCGCATGTGCATTAAAAATGAAAGCCTACTTTGGATCTACTTACCTCAGCGAAATGGCATTTTCACAGATGAAAATCATCAAATCAAAGTACAGGAGTCGACTTTCTTACAGACACCTCACAGATTGCCGGGCTATTTGTAAGAAATAGGTCACATGCTTCTGTTTTTTGTGACATTAATAATAAGAGTTTATGAAAATAAGTTGTGATGTGAAATTATAGACCAAACTGTGATCGCCCTAGTATAACTTAGTTACAGCATGTCCTTGTTTGAAAGCTGGACCAAAGTGATGCATGTTAATTACAACTAGTAAGGTAGATCTTTTCTGTCACCCATGCTTGGGTAAAAGATCTTGGGCTTAAAAAGGTTATTGATCACTACTTTACTCTGATAGTTTCACCCCCATCATTCATCACTGAAAACAACGAGCTGAACCAGTTGGTCATTTGGACACAGTGGACTCAGAATAGCAACCTGTCCCTGGACGTCCGGTGGATTTTAGGGAGAAGAAAAGTGGCTTCATCAAGGATGACTTCCCAGAATTCCATCCAGGTCTGAGCCACCATTCTAAAGGACCTTTGACCCCCCCAGCCATAGAGCAGGTCCTTACAGCAGCAACACCTCCTGGTAGGGGACAGTGATCCACTGGTGGTCCACTCAGGTCAACCCATCGTCAGCACACCTACCCCTCTCTGCAGGACAAGTATTATGTAGCATTCATTATTTTATTCTGATTTTACTTTATATTTCTGAACTTCCTTCCCCCTGCAGGTCCACTTCATGCTGCCCACAGGTCCACTTCCTGCTGCCTACAGGTCCACTTCCTGCTCCCTGTATGTCCATTTCCTGCTCCCTGCAGGGCCACTTCCTGCAGGTCCACTCCCTGCCGCCTGCAGGTCCACTCCCTGCTCCCTGTATGTCCACTTTCTACTGCAGTTCTTCAGCTTATCTGAGATCCAGATGGATTGGGTGATCTGAGATCTGCCAGTCTGAGAACAGACATGAATGGAACTAATTCTGCTAAATGTCCTGTTTGTGGAGATCAAAACATTTTCCTGTGTGGTGGAGTAGGTTTAGGTTGGACTTTATCAGACAGTTTAATGATGAAAAGAAACTGAGGGAGGGATTTTTATCTTCTGTGTTGTTTATTTCATGTTGTATCACAGCAGCTTCCTGCAGGGTTTAGATAAATCTGGGAGTTCAGGGGATAATGAGGTTTTATCCTGCAGCTGGATGAAGGCAGCAGAGTTCAGTCACGAGTGCAGCCATAACAAAAAGCTGAATGTCTCCATGGCGACGCCACTGGCTGCTGCTTCATCACATCTCAGAGAGAGAAGAGAAACAGCCATGATGAACGGGACTCCCCTTTAATCTGGAACGCTGGGAGGGAAAAGAGGCTCTGTTCAGTTCTTTGTTCCTGACTTGGGCCTGATGCTCATCCTCTAACCCCTTCAGCTGTAGGACAGAAAAATCTAACAAACATCATGACAAAGACTCTTTAGAACGAAACCAGGTCACCCGACACATCCTATTTCTGCAAAGACTTTTCTACTCAGGTCTAAACAGGGATCGGGTCAGAGCTTCATTTAATCAGGAAAAACCTTGTCCTGACCAAGACCAGACCGGATCAGATCAGAGCAGACCACATCAGACCAGACCAAACCACACTTCCAGGCCTGATCTAATGGTTCATTTTTGCTCCCTTTATGTGCTTAAATCTGAACGTCTGTCTTCCCACTGCCCACATACTCCCAGTGCAGGCTTTACTTCAGACTTCCTAATTCACATCAGACCTCCTCCTAGTTGAGCTTTAGGGGTTTTCTGTCCATATGTCCAGACAAGGTACCATCATAGATGTACCATCATAAATGACAGTTAATCGGCAGTTTTTTTCTGTAACCTGTAAGCAGTTTTGCTTACAGGTAACAATCTGAACCTAGCTTCCTCTGAGGACAAGACAAACTGAGACAGGAAGTAGCAGGTTGGCGAACTGACCATTGTCATTCTCATAGATGTAGGAGGATGGTCTCAGGGACACACCGCAGGAATCACACTGGAAACACGACCGATGGAAGAAGAAGCCTTCAGCACTGAGACGCTCCATCACATAAACCTTCTGATCACAGAAGAAGCACACATGGCTCAAGGACACCTGGACGGACAGAGACATGGAACACTGTAAGACACCTGGATGGACAGAGACACGGGACACTCTGTAGGACATCAGGAGAGACATTGAAACGGGACACACTGTAGGACACCTGGACAGACAAGAGGTCAAGTGAGGAAATCACTGAAAGACAATAAAGCAATGAACATATAGGATATGATGAATATTTGGGCATGAAAGACATATAGAACACGAAGGACATGATGGACATGAAGGACTTCTTGGACATGAAGGAAAGGCAAGGCAAGGCAAGGCAGTTTATTTGTATAGCACATTTCATGTACAGGACAATTCAAAGTGCTTTACATAAAACAAAGATATTACAGATATTTAGAATAGTAAAAGGCATCAACACATAATCACAATAAAATAATAAATTACATTAAAATGATTAAAAGCAAGATAAGTTAAAAAAAAAAAAGTTACCGTGCAGATTTCATGCATAGGCACATGAGAAAAGAAATGTTTTTAACCTGGATTTAAAAATGTCTATATTTGGGGAAAGTTTAATCTCCACTGGCAGTTTGTTCCATTTGTTTGCAGCATAACAGCTAAATGCTGCTTCTCCATGTTTAGTCTGGACTCTGGCTTGGACTAGTTGACCAGAGTCTTTGGACCTAAGAGCTCTGCTAGGTTTATATTCTCTGAACATATCACAGATGTATTCTGGGCCTAAACCATTCTGGGATGTAAACAATCAGAAGGGTTTTAAAATCTATTCTGTGACTGACTGGAAGCCAGTGTAAAGATTTCAAAACTGGTGTGATGTGTTCAGATCTCTTAGTCCTGGTTAAAACTCTAGCAGCAGCGTTCTGGATGAGCTGCAGATGTTTAATGCTCTTTTTAGGAAATCCTGTTAAAAGACCATTACAGTAATCCAGTCTACTGGAGATGAATGCATGGATGAGTTTCTCTTGGTCTTTCTGGGAAACTAAACTTTTAATTCTGTTGATGTTTCTGAGCTGGTAAAAAGCTGTCTTACTGACAGCTTTGATGTGGCTGCTGAAAGTCAGATCTGAGTCTATCAACACTCCCAGGTTACGAACTTGGTTGGTGATTTTAAGAGCCCGAGTCTCCAGGTGTTTGCCAATGCTGACCCTCTTCTCTTTGCTACCAAACAGAATAATCTCAGTTTTGTCTTCATTTAATTGTAGAAAATTCTCCCTCATCCAGGTGTTTATTTGCTCCAGACACTGACACATTAAGTCTATTGGACTGCAGTCATCTGGTGACAGAGACACATAAAGTTGTGTATCATCTGCATAACTTTGATAACTAATGCTATAGTTCTGTAATATTTGACCCAAAGGGAGCATATACAAGTTGAACAGAAGAGGTCCAAGGACTGACCCCTGGGGGACTCCACAAGTCATGGCCACTCGCTCGGATTCATAGCTGTCGATCGTAACAAAATAACTCCGGCCTTCTAAATAGGACCTGAACCAGTTAAGGACCGCTCCAGAAAGTCCAACCCAGTTTTCCAGCCTGTGCAACAGGATTCTGTGATCTACAGTATCAAACGCAGCACTGAGATCCAACAGAACCAGGACTGATACTTGACCAGAATCGGTATTCAACCTAATGTCATTTAACACTTTGACCAGAGCTGTTTCAGTGCTGTGATGAGGTCGGAAGCCGGACTGAAATTTATCAAGATTTCCACTTTCATTTAAAAAGTCATGAAGCTGGTGAAATACAACTTTTTCAATAATCTTGGAAATAAAAGAGAAGTTAGAGACAGGTCTATAGTTGTTCATTATAGAGGCGTCTAGAGTCCTTTTCTTTAGGAGTGGCTTAATAGCAGCTATCTTTAGTGACTTGGGAAAAATGCCTGATGCCAGTGAGCTGTTAACTATCAGTAGGAGATCACTTTCTACTGAGGTAAAAAACTGTTTTTAAAAAGTCGGATGGTATCATGTCCAGAGTGCATGTTGCCAAACTGTTTCTTGTAGGACTTTTAAATTCACCATTTTAAATTGCGACATGACAGCAGAATTGTTTCCGGGTTTTAGACACAGACTAGTTTTCTTGTGTGACTGTGTGGAATTAATATTTTGCCTAATTGTTTTAATTTTTTGGCTAAAAAAGTTTGCAAATTGGTTGCATTTCTCAGTGGAAAGGAGCTCAGGGCTTATCTGTTTAGGAGGATTAGTAAGTTTTTCAATCATAGCAAACAGAGTGCGAGAATTGTTGTCATTCCTGTTAATCATTTCAGATAAATGCAGCTCTCTGGCCTTGCACAGCTCATTGTTATAGTTATGCAGGCTTTGTTTGTACAACTCATAGTGAATTTGAAGTTTATTTTTCCGCCATTTCCGCTCAGTTTTTCTGCATTCTCTTTTTAGGCTGGTAACCACAGTGGTGTTTTTCTATGGTGTTTTCTGTTTGCTCAAGTTGCTCTTGATTCTTATCGGTGCAACAGCATCCATTACATTCAAGATTTTCAGATTGAAATGATCCAGGAGTCCATCAACTGACTCTGCACTGGTTGTTGGTAACATAGCTATGGCCTCCACAAACTTAGCACTTGTTCTTTCATTAATGTACCTCTTCCTAACCGAGGAGCAGGTTGGTTGAACATTCTGAGTGATCAGTAAATCAAACAAAATACAAAAATGGTCAGACAAGGCCAAGTCAGTGACAGCTACAGAAAAAATTTCCACACCCTTTGAAATAACCAGGTCCAGAATGTGACCTCGAATGTGGGTCGGTTGTTTTACATGCTGCGACAAACCAAACATCCAATGTGGAACAAAATTCCTTGACATTACCATCCATCATGTTATCTATGTGAATGTTAAAATCCCAAGTTAAGATGAAATGGTTAAAATCAGTAGAGATAACCGACAATAATTCAGAAAATTCATCAATAAAATTTGCACAATGTCCTGGACGTCTGTAGATGATTAGAAATAGGATTTTAGGAATGCCCCTTAAAATAAAACTAAGATATTCAAAAGAAGTAAAATCACCAAATGAAATTTCTTTACACTGGAATGAATCTTTAAATAAGGCAGCTTCTCCTCCCCCTTTCCTCCCGTTACGACATTTATTCATAAAACTAAAATGAGGGGGTGCTGTTTCATTAAGAACTGTAGCACTTGTGTCTTCTGTTAACCATGTTTCTGTCAGAAAAAGAAAATCTAAACTGTGAGAAATGATGAAGTCATTAACTAACAGTGACTTGTTGGACAGAGATCTAACATTTAGTACAGCTAGTTTTATGAAGTTTACACTGGTCTCTGTTGTATTCTGAGTTATACAAGGTACAGTTAACAGATTAGATCGATTCACCCCACAAACTGACCGTGTTCGATTCCTTATTTTACTAACACAGGAATCCTACTGGGTCCAGGCTTGATCTCAGAACAGCTGTCAGTAGTAGCAAAACTACAGCAAGGACCCTGAACGCATCATGGCATGTTATCTTTGTTGAGAATTCTGCTGCTCTGTGAACCTCCTGCACCTCCTCCCGTGCCCTGGTCTGCCAGGACAGATGATCTAAGAGGAGGATGAGGAGGGGGGGGAGGGGGGGAGGGGGGGAGGAGCCCTGTATTTCTTGGTAGATGGTGGTCTCTGGGGTTCAGACCTGGATAGAGACATCCTTTTAAGACCTTGGGTGATGTGGAGAAGAGGGTCTGGTGAGGGGGAGAGCTGGGAGTTGATCGCTTCTCTGCTGTGTCCTTCGCTCTTATCTGTACACTCATGTTTGGGTTTGCCGTCCCAACAGCATGACGCAAGTGTGCACCAAGTAATCTGCATCCAGTTAGAATTGGATGCACACCATCAGGTCTGAATCGCTCCTTACAGTTCCAAAAGATATTGAAGTTATCAATGAACTTTATTCCATGGGTGATACATGCATTTGATAACCATGTGTTCAGGCCAAGAAGTCTACTGAAAAGTTCAATCCCTTTACCCGCTGTAGGAATGGGTCCTGAAATGTAAACATGGTGTGCTCCCAATTGACACAGTCTCTCCAACAGCAGAGAAAAGTCTTTTTTCAGGATCTCAGAGCCAATTTTCCTCCTCAGAATATCAAAAGACCCTGTGTGGACAATAATCTTCATACCATCTGGATGTGAAGACAGAATGGTCGGCAACATCTCTGTCAGTTCTCTGACTGATGTATCAAAAAGTGTTAAATTTTCCGTCTTTGCCATCCTCACATGCTGTTATAGAGTCCCCAATCAGAATTGTGTCTATTTGTTTTTGTGTGGAGGCGCCGATAGCTTCTCTAGTCCTCCTGTTTGTGGAATTTTGGCCTCTCCTCCTGGTCTGGTTAGCCCTGGGCTGAGTTTTAGGGCTATTTCTTGAATTTTGATATATCCTTGCATTACATTCATCATCATTCATTTTAATATGACTCAACACATCATATTTATTATGCAGTGAGACTTCAGGTGGTGGAGTGAGTGCTGGAGCTTTAAATTTCCTGCTGGATTTACCTCTGCGGCGAACAACATCAGACCAGGTTCTTGCTGGGGTTGATGACTTTGGTCTGGCACCAACAGTGTTCCAGAAGGAGAGATCAGTCTGATGGTCCGGTTTGGGATTTTCCTCAGCTATTCCAATGTCATTTGAACACATCCAGGGAAGTGTATCAGCCAGGTCTGTAGCGGGAGGCTCCACATTCGACATGCCTTCGCGTATGAAGATGTGACTCAATCCATTTGACAACTCAGTAGCTTGTACAGAAGCTACTACAGAGTCAATAAATTCTTCATTCACACGAATGTCTTGCAGTGTTTCAATCCTCTTCTCCAACTGTGTTATCCTCAAAGAAAGTTGCTCACACTCAGTGCAGCTCACTGATACTGCAGGGTTAGGAGACATCATTCCACTAGTTCTCCGATGGCAATCAACTAAATTTATCAAAAAATATATTCGTTCCAGTGATTTATAAGTGACCAGGAGTCCTTGTTCCTAAATTTCTTGCCGGTAAAGATAAGAAAAAAGAAGAAAAAAGAAGAAAAATGCAAGCAGAAAGGAGAGCAGAGCAGGAAGCGTCCGCACGGCAGCAAAACAGGAAGCAGAAATGAAGAACATGCAGGACCTGAAGTACATGAAAGACATAAACTTGAAGAACATGAAGGACATGATGGACATGAAGAATATAAAGTACGTGTAAGACATGAAAGACATGCAGGAAATGAAGGACATGTATAACATAAAGAACATTAAGGTCATGAAGGACTTGATGGAAATAAAGAACTTGAAGGACATGAAGAACATGAAGAACATGAAGAACATGGAAAAAATGTAGGACATGAAGAACATTAAGGACAAGAAGAACATGTAAAACATGTAAGTACACGAAAACATGAACTTTAAAACATGAAGGACACAATGGACATAAAGAATATGAACTTGAAGAACATGAAGGACATGATAGACATGACGGAGATGAAGGACATGAAGAACATGTAGGACATGAAGGACTTGAAAGAGATGAAGGACATGAAGAAATTAAGGACTTGACGGACATGAAGAACATGTATGACATGTGTTCTTCATGTCCATCAAGACCATGAAGGACATATAGGACATGAAAAATATGTAGGACATGAAGGACACAAAGAACATGTAGGGCATGAAGACATGAAGGACATGAGGAATATATATGACATGAAGAATATGAAGAACATAAAGGATGTGATGGACATGAAGGACATGAAGATATGTAGGACAAGAAAAACATGTAGGACATGAAGAACATGAAGGACTTGATGGACACAAAAGACATGACGAACATGAATTATTTGATGTACAATAAGAACATGAAGGACATGTAGGACATGTACCACATGAAGAACATGAATAATTCAAAGGATTTGATGGATATTAAGAACATGAAGGACTTGATGGACATGAAGGACATGAAGATATGTAGGACAAGAAAAACATGTAGGACATGAAGAACATGAAGGACACAATGCAGATGAAGAACATGTAGTACATGACAAACATGATGAAATTGATGGACATGAAGAACATGAAAGACATGAACATCATATAGGACATGAACGTGAAGAACTTGATTGACACAAAAGACATGAAGAACATTAATGATTTGATGGACAATAAAAACATGTATCTGCTAAGCCAATGAGCTCACTACACCGGTGAGACAGACAGTCAGATGGACTGGTGGGACGTAAGGACAGGTCACAGCTACAGACACAACTTCCTCCATCACTGGTTTTCTGACAACAACATAAAATTTCTCTGATGACTTTACCCCCAGCACTTTTCTTCATGTGGTACATCCACAATGATCCATGATAACACCTTTATTTATCACATTTTCACCATAAAAAGGTCACTATCACTACTAAGAGACCTCTATTTAGACCTGGAAATGATTATGAAACCACTTCTTGTCAAATTTTCCACCAATCAGAGAGCTTAAATTGATGGTAATGTCCAAACGGGAGCAGCCAAAGATCAACCAGTGAGCAGAAAGTTCTATGTGTGTTTGAAAAGAAGAAAAATAATGCTCCTCTATGGCTGGAATAAAGCCAAGATGACGTTTCTGATGCAGGGTGGCACCACAAAGCAGCTGAGTTTGAGATAAAATACTGCAGTTTTTGTTTCAGAGTCAGGACAGACACTATGGAAGACCATATGGTCTGAGACCAGCTCGTCTTCTCAAAAGGAACTATTCGCAGATCACATGAAGACATGAGAGGCCGCAGGGATACAAGGACAGATGCAGCCAGAGACCACAAACAACTACTGAGTCCTCACTGGAGACTCTTAAAGACAGACAGGACAGACTGGAACAGACATGGACAGACCAGGACAGACTAGGATTGACTAGGATAGACCAGGACCAACTGGAAGAGGCCAGGACAGACTAGGCTAGACCAGAACTCATCAGGAGAGACCAGGAAATACTTGGATAGACTAGAATAGACAGGGACAGACAGGTCTAACAGAGAGCTCTCAAGGGAATTCAGGTACCTGCTCGTCTCTGCTGGACATGTTCTGAGACTTGATCCTCTCCTTAAAGCGAAAACTCATCTGTTCCTGTTGAAGAGTCCGTTTCTTTGGGGGGAGACAGGACAAGGACACTGTTAGACTATCGATCTGGTCTGGACTCAGGGAGGTGCAGAAGACTAAAGATGCAAGACACTCAATGGATATTTAAACCAATCAGAAAACGATTGAGGCCCCTTTATTGTGTACATGATGGTCTGAAGTCAGTCTGATTCTCTGACCAGCAACGCCCCCTAGACATTTAAAGAGACATATACACGATGCATCGGCTACTGGAGTGCAAGAAGCATCGCTGCCATCTTGGAGCGGTCACTACTCAGCCAACCTACACAGCAGCTACAGATGAAAGATGCCAGAGCTCTGTGCAGCATTTTCTTCTAATCAGTGGATCATTGAGAGCAGGAAACGGGGAATTACTTTTCCCCAGTAAGACTGAATGTAAATAATAGTTGTATTTAGTCGCTACAGTAGTTACTGTCCACCAGCAAAATCATGCTGGTTAGGCTCACTCAAGTTTAGTGCTAGATATTAAAATTATGTCATGAAAGTAAATCTATAGAACTTTAAAAAACATACCTGGCCAGGTTTTTGAGTATTTTATATGCTGGTGTGAAGAAGCCTTCCTCCGAATAATGTCACAAAAACAAAGTATGTTTGCACTGATTTTAGATAACCATCCCCAGTTCCCCAGTGTAGTGTTATTAATAACCAGCCAGTTATACTTATATTAAATCTGTCATTTCCTTTTTACTCATTTGTTGCTATGGAAACCTTGCCATCAAGAAAAAGAATTCCCTAGGGAGAATTGTGTGCATAGCATCTAAAGCAGTTCAGGTGAAATTCAGCAGCCTGGATGATGTATTTAACATCAGGATAAAGAGGAAAGTGAAGACAGAAAGCATCCCTTCGTGCACCTTCATCTAGGCTCTAAATGCTGTGGAGAGGAAGAGGTAGCTGCTCTGTGCTGCAGATACTTTCCACCTCTATTTATTAGTTATTTATTTTTTTGTGTACCTTGTTTTTAGATGGATATATCAAGAAGCTGTTCTACAAGGAGACGCGTGTACACATCTTTCCCAATTTTGCTCCAGAAGTGGCGAAGAAGCATGCAGCTTTCACGGAGACGAGGCAGCTCCTCAAAAAAGTCAAGGATGTCAAGTTTGGACTTCGCTTTCCAGTTACATTCCACATCACCTTCAAAGAGGAGGAGAAATCCTTCGCTGACCCCGAACTGGCCGTATCCTACATAAATGTTTATGTACTCATTAATGGGTACGCAAGTGTTTGGATTGAATGACAATATTTCATTGCCTGTTATTGTTTGCAACTAAAGGATGAGTGAATATGTCATTTTCTGTTCTATGCTGCATCCTGCTATATAAGTTTAGAGGTTCACAGTTGGACCAGACTTAATATTATGTGCAATATCTCAATAGGTGTTAAATATGGCTTTTTGGGCACTGCCAGATTACGCAGTTTTCTTTGACACTTTTTCTGACTACACTGAATAAGGGACTGATTTTGAACAGCAAAGTGGATACTGCTGCTGCCTATTTGAGTATCTGCTGTACACAGTTTGAGTAGTTTGCACTGCAATTTTTAAATTTTTTTTTTTTTTTTTTTTTTCAGCTGCTTGCGGAACTTTGGGACTGTTTAGGTTTGGGAGACCTAAAGTGAGTTTTGACTTTCAGCTGGAGGGTGTATGCAGTTAGTGTGTGTGTGTGTGTGTGTGTGTGTGTGTGTGTGTGTGTGTGTGTGTGTGTGTGTCCTGGCTGACCTTAAATTCTTAAAACCAATATCGCTTTTCTCACAGAAACACATATGAGGGGAACTGGGTGTATTGGACTGAAGAGAGGTTGGGTGGGACAGGTTTATCATTCAGCTTTTCAGGGAAAGGCTAGAGGGACTGGCATTTTAATCAGCAAGTCAGTACAATTTACTCCATCTGAAACTATATCTGATCTTAATGGTCGTTTTGTTATTGTGGCGCAAACTTTACGATCTGCCTGTAACATTAGCCTGTGTCTACACCCCTAACTGGGATGATTCTAAATATATGAATAATTTTCTGTCAACTATTTCATACCTGGATACTCATTAACTTGTATTAGCAGGTGACCTAAATTGTGTAATTTATCCCCTCTTGGACAGATCATCCACTCGCATCATCTCTAAATCTAAAACAGCTGAATACATAGAAAGCTTTTTGCAGTCCTGTGCTCTGATTGACCCATGGAGATTTCCTAATCCCACCCAGAAAGAATACTCCTTTTTCTCACCTGTACACCATACCTATTCATGTATAGACTACTTCTTCATACATAAAACATTACTGTCCTTTGTAAAATCCTGTGACTACACTAGCATGGTTATATCTAACCACGCTCCTGTGACGCTGGTTTATAACCTCCCCAACCATAAACTAAACTGATTCAGATGGCCGTTCAGCTCTCTTCTTTTGGCAGATGAATGTTTTGTTGCCTCCCAAATAGACATATTTTTACAAACTAAATTATACGCACGTTGAATGTTATTATTTACGTCCGGTAATCCCGAGCATGTGCACTACGCTGGAGGGCAAAAAACTCAGCTTTCGTGATGACCAAAACATTGTAGTGTACAAGTATATCGTCATTTTGACCAAATCTGTTCACATAATGAAAACTAAAGATTTAGGTATTACTAATTTAGATCATCTTTGTGCATTTGATCGCGACAGGTACAGTGCAAAGCTAACTGTATTTAGCGAAAAGCTTACAGACCCATTTAAAATAGCTGGCGATCTATGGGTTGACAGTCCTCAGAAATGACCGCCAGTTCAGTATGGCAATATCTACAACTACCTCATTAACACGCCAGGAATTTATACAGCAGAGGCGATGAAGGCATACAAGTCACCAAATGGCTATAACTTCTTTGTGTCTGGACATGTAGGGCAGATATTGTACCACAGCAATGAACACATGAACGTAGTGTGTTTCTTAAAGTGTGCCGTAATGCCATCGCAGAAGATAACCGACAAGAAACGGAAGCATCAGGTGTGGATCTGCTTGGAAAAATTAAAAGGCTACGTAGTGTCTGCCCACTGCACATGCAAAGCAGAGTAAGAATTCATATCCAGTTGCATTCTCCTCATGGCTGTTATCCACTGCTTTCGGCGTTTTACATCCGCTGGAAACCTATTAAATTTGACATGTCTGTCCTTCTTTCGTCTATTTGTGCAGGCTACAGCTCTACACGCGTTAACCATACTGATTTAATAATATTTCAGGGCGAGATTTAGATTTAGCGTAACTTGCTGTCAACTTCACGTCTTCTGACAGTGGAGGGCACCGGCTTTTTTGCCCTCCAACTGGAAACTGGGTCAAAGAGCAAGTGGGCGTGACGTCACTTGTCAACGTGCTTATATAATGAAACTTTACCATCCCCTCTCTGGGAGATCCTTAAGGCCTTTTTAAGGGGCCACATCATTTCCCTCAATGCTTCTATTCATAAATTTCGAACGGCCAGACAAAGATATAATTGATCTCATCTCTGAAGTTGACAAGGCCTATGTGAATGCCCCATCCTCTGAGTTGTATAACCAGCGTGTTGTACATCAGGCTGAGTTTGACATGCTTTCAACTGGTCAGGCTGAGTGACCAATGTTGAATTCTAAACATAGGTTATACGAATACGGAGAGAAACCAAGGCTCTTGCTTATAATCTCAGGCATGTCACCACTACACATGTAAAAGATCAAATTTTTGGGAATCTGAGTCAGGAATACTATCAGACCCAGAGGATATTAACAGACTGTTTTGGGAGTTTTATTCTAATTTATATACTTCTGAACCTCCCACTGATCCGAGACTAATAGACAGCTTCTTTGAAGGTTTGGAAATCCCTGCTGTGGAGGATAAGTTCAGGGACTCCCTAGAATCACGCCATTCTGTGTATACAAAGTGGGAAATGTCCAGGCCCAGATGTCTTTTCAACTGAGTTCTATAAGAAGTTCTCTGAAAAGTTAGGCCCCTTGTTTAAAGATGTATTCTAGTGTAAATTTTATCAGCCATTTTTAAATTTAGTCTCAAGTTTTATTCCAGTTTCAATCACGCTTATTAGTTTTTATCACATTTAGTCAACCTCATCTCGTTTTTGTTTAGTCAAGTTTTAGTCGACTATAAGTCGAGCATTTTAGTCTTTATTTTAGTCCAAAAAAAACATCATTTTGTCTAGTTTTAGTCAACAAAAACTGTCAGCATTTTAGTTTAGTTTTACTCAGGACAATTATTTTACCCTTTTACTTTTTTTGTCAGTAAATAATATTGAACATTGTTAAATGAAGTTTAACATTAATAAACTACATTTAACAATCCATTTAAAACTCACTTAAAACATAACTATCATAGTTTATGCAGAAATAATTGCAGCATTTTTATGTTTACATGCATTTATTTATATGAATATTGATGCAAATTTAAATCAAATGTCCTTGTTGTGGTAACCTGAAGACAAACAGAACAGCATTTTATCTCACCAAATAAATACATTGGGATGCAAACTCCTAGAGCAGTGGTTCCCAACCTTTTTTAGCTTGGAACCCTATTTTTGATATGGCAAAACATTTGTGACCCCAAACATTCAAAACACAGACAATTGTACTTACTTTTATACCACATTTAGGCTATTTCATGTATGAAAATGTAGGTTAAAGTTGTTTTGAATTAAGTGTGGTGTATGATTTTATTTTATTTTATCTAGATGATTTGTTTTAGTACATTTTAATTTTTAGTTTGCATCCATGTGAAGCTGCCCAGGTGTTTGAAGTGCACTATAGTTCGCTTGCAGCTCCTAGATTAGCTCATACTTCTGTCTGCTTTAATTAAAATTGCAATCCAACTGAAAACAAAGTTCCCCGACCAGTATAACGTATCTAAGTTAGCATAGATTCAACTTCACACACAATTCTATCAACAAGTGGCCATGGTCGCTGGATGCTAAGAAGCTAATGTAAGTTAGCCAGCCACACACAATATCAACAAGTGGCTGCAGCTGAAAGCTGTGTGCTGCTGCTAGGACCAAGCCTCTTCTGGGTGCTTTTAGACGGGGGAGGGGTCTGTGCAGGACTCCACATTGAAAAGCGTAAACTGTTTATTCACGTCAATCTCCAAAGTCTCGTACCAGAAAAAGTTTTGTGGGGGAAAAAAAAAAAAACTCGCTAAAAATAGCGCCAAAGTCACTAAGTTGGCAGCACTGAGGGGGTGTGTCAGTGTGTGCGTGGTGGATAGACAGAGGAGAGAGGGTTTCAAAAAATCATATATCATTTTCGTCCAGTCTTTGTTCATGAACTAAAATGTCCATAGATTTTAGTCCAGTTTTTATTTAGTGAACTACATTTTCATCTCGTCTTCATTAGTCCACGAACATGCATTCTGTTTTAATCCCAGTTGTTTATTAACGGAAATTTTAGTGTCGTGTTGTCTAGTTTTTCTCCAATGAAAAATGTGCATTGACGAAAATATTTTTGTTTAGTTTTCGTTAATGAAATTGACACTAATGAATTCAATGACAGCTTAAAATCTCAGTGTCTCCCACAGACACTACATCAGGCTCCTATATCTGTTCTTCGAAAAAAAGATCCTTGTAACTGTTCTTCCTATTGCCTAATTAGTCTTCTTAATGTTGATGTGCTAGCTCTTCTCTCGAATCTGTTTTGCCTACCATTATTGCATCTGACCAAACTGGATTAATAAAAAAACACATGTATTCTTCAACATCAGGCGTGTGTTCAATATACTTTACACATCGTCTCCGTCTCAGTGTCCAGAGGCACTTCTAGCCTTGGACGCTGAGAAGGCATTTGATTCTGTTGAATGGAATTATTTGTTTTATCTTCTCAATATGTATAGACATATTTACAACAGTCAGGTTTATCAAGTCTTTGAATATCACAAACAAGGTAGAAAAAGAGTTACCTATCATGGTAAGTATTGAGGATACAAACTCAACAGGACTGGGAGGTACTTAACCAATAATATATGTTTCAGGGAAGACAGACAGACAGACAGACAGACAGACAACTTTATTTATCCCCGAAGGGAAATTGCGTTGTTACAGTAGTCCAGTGTCATACGTGGCATAAACTATGAATAAAAAATAGAAGTAAAATATACAATATAAGTAAAGTGGAATAGAAGTAGAAATAAAATAAAGATAGAAATCCAGAGTGGAATAAAATTAGAAATAAATAAAATATGAATACAGAGTGGATTGGCAGATAAAGTGCAGTGGCAGTAATAATGAAACTAGCTATCAGATATTAATATGTCAATATGACTATGTAAATAAAGGATGTGCAAAGATGATACAGAATGTTGGATGTGCAAAGGATACAAATATTGTATAATTATATGATATATAATATCAATATGATATATAATATCAAGCGACAGTTATAGGTTGCAGTAAGTTCAGTGGTTGGCTTAGTCCAGTTGTGTGATCATGGCTTTGGCAGAGGTGGATGAGTTATGGAGTCTTATTGCAGCAGGAAGGAACGATCTCCTGTACCGTTCCTTAGAGCAGCAGGGTTGGATCAGTCTGCTGCTAAAACTGCTCTTTAACTTGTCCAGTGTGTTATGGAGGGGGTGGGAGGGGTTGTCCCTGATTGCCAGCAGTTTTGCCAGCATTCTCTCCTCCACCACCTCCTCCAGGGTGACAAGTTTAGAGCTGACAGCAGACTCTGCCTTTCTGATCAGTTTCTTCAGTCTGTTGGCGTCCTTTGCCTTGATGCCCGCACCCCAGGACACTACAGCAAAGAAGATGGCGCTCTCCACAACAGACTGATAAAACATCTGCAGCATCTTATTGCAGACGTGGAAGGACCTGAGCCTCCTTAAGAAGTAAAGCCGGCTCTGCCCCTTCTTGTAGATGGCGTCAGTGTTGGTGGACCAGTCCAGCTTATTGTTAAGTGTGACGCCTAGATATTTGTATGAGTCCACTGAGTCCACATCCGTCCCATTGATGCAGACAGGAGAGGGCAGAGGCTTGTTCCTCCTAAAGTCCACCACCATCTCTCTCGTCTTCGCCACGTTCAGCAGTAGGTGGTTCTCCCCACACCACCTCACAAAGCGGTCCACCAGGTCCCTGTACTCTGCCTCCCTCCCCCCCTCCACACATCCCACAATGGCCGTGTCATCAGAGAATTTCTGCAGATGACACGACTCAGTGCAGTACTTAAAGTCTGATGTGTATGTGGTGAAGAGGAAGGGAGACAGCACAGTTCCCTGGGGGGCCCCAATGTTACTGATCAGACGATCAGACACACAGTTCTGTAATCTCACAAACTGCGGTCTGCCCGTCAGATAGTCGTCTACCCAGGCGACGAGGGGAGCACTCACCCACATGTCCAGAAGTTTGGCCTTCAGCATTCCAGGCTGGATGGTGTTAAAGGCGCTGGAGAAGTCGAAGAACATGATGCGGACTGATGTGTCAGGTCTATCCAGGGAGGAGTAGGCCCTCTGCAGCAAGTAGATGATTGCATCATCAACCCCAACATGGGGCTGATATGCAAACTGGAGGGGGTCTTGTGATGGGCCCACCAGTGGCCTGAGGTGCGCCAGAACCAGTCTCTCCATGACCTTCATGGTGTGAGAGGTCAGTGCTACTGGCCTGTAGTCCTCCAGTGCAGTAGGACGTCCTTTTTTGGGCACTGGGACCAGGCACGATGTTTTCCAGAGCACTGGCACTGTCTGAAGGCGTAGGCTCATGTTGAAGAGGTGCTGGAGAACTCCACAGAGCTGACCGGAACATGCTTTCAGCACATAAGGGCTGAGTCCGTCCGGTCCAGCGGCTTTCCTCTGTTTGAGTCTCTCCAGTTCTCTCTTCACCTGGCTGGATGTGATGTGGAGTCCAGACTGGGGGGTGGGGGGTATAGCAGGTTCTGAGGTGGATGTAAGCAGTGGGCTGGGGGGTGGAGGTGACAACAGAGGTGCGAAGAGGTGTCTGCAGTCGGAGGTGGGGAAGAGCTGTGGGGGCTGTGAGGAAGTCCTGGGGGCAGGAGATGAGAACGGGTCCCAGCAGGTGGTGGTGTTGGTGGGGTGAGGTGGGGAGTTGTTGTATTGAGATTGAGATGCAGAAGAGGGGCTGCCAGTGGAGGAGGGGTTGGAGTTGAACCTATTGAAAAACATGTTCAACTCGTTGGCACGTTGCCTGTCCCACTCAGCTGCACCCCCACCTCTCCTCTGAAAGCCTGTGATCTCTCTCATCCCCCTCCAGACGTCCCTGATGTTGTTGTCCCCCAGTTTGTGTTCAAGTTTTCTCCTGTAGTTGTCCCTGCTCTCCCTTATGCTATGTTTTAGTTCCCTTTGTACACGCTTGAGTTCAGCATGATCCCCCGATCTAAAGGCTCTCTTCTTCTCATTAAGAAGGATCTTCAGGTTGCTGGTAACCCACGGTTTGTTGTTAGGGTAGCAGCGAACCTCTTTTGTGGGGATGGTGTTTTCAATGCAGAACCCAATGTAGTCAGAGACACAGTCCGTCAGGCCATCGATGTCCTCACCATGTGGTTCATACAGCGCATCCCAGTCCGTGGCCTCCAGCGCTCCCCGCAGTGTTTCCATGGCCTCAGGAGACCATTTCCTCACTGTCCTCACTGTGACTGGGTGCTGTTGAACAACAGGCTTATATGATGGTGAGAGCAGGACTAGGTTGTGGTCTGACCTGCCCAGTGGTGGCAGGGCAGTGGAGCTGTATGCATCCTCAACATTTGCATACAGCAGGTCCAAAGTCTTATTTTCACGGGTGGTGCATGTAACAAACTGGTGGAAGGTTGGAAGAGTGGATGAGAGAGACACATGGTTAAAATCACCTGTGATGACGATGAAGGCCCCGGGGTGTTTCGTCTGTAGTCCCGCAGTTACAGAGTGGATGACGTCACACGCTGCTTCTGCGTTACCAGATGGTGGAATGTAAACAGTTATGGCGATAACACTGGTAAATTCCCTCGGCAAATAATATGGGCGAAGTCCGACGGCGACAAGCTCGATGTCCGGGATGCAGAGCTGCTCTTTAATGGAGACATGACTGGGGTGACACCATCTGTTGTTTACGAACACGGCGAGGCCTCCTCCTTTCTTCTTGCCG
This sequence comes from Melanotaenia boesemani, assembly GCF_017639745.1. NCBI lineage: Eukaryota > Metazoa > Chordata > Actinopteri > Atheriniformes > Melanotaeniidae > Melanotaenia > Melanotaenia boesemani. Next base: position 4,927,519 of record NC_055704.1, read on the forward strand.
GTCGCGGTGGTGTCTCTGTCGGCTCGGACTGTCTGGAAGCCGGGGATGGTGATGTTAGAGTCCGGTATCTGGTCGTGCAGCCACGTCTCTGTGAAACACATAATACTGGACTCTCGGTACTCCCTCTGTGTCCTGACGAGCGCTTCCAGTTCATCCACTTTATTTGCCAGTGATCTAACGTTACCAGTGATGACTGCAGGGATGTAGGGCTTAAACTTTCTTTTCTTCGTCCTCCGTTTAAGCCCTGCTCTGCAGCCTCGCCGTCTCCTTTTTAGCTCCTCGGGTATGTAGGGCCTCTCTCCAGCCGAGAGAGCCGGGTGTCCCAGGGCCATCAGCTGGTCGCGCGTGTAAATAATGCCGGTGGAGATGTAGCAGGCATGGCTCCCAGTAATCAGGAGAGATCCAAGTGCAATTAGAAAGAGTAAAAAATGTGCAATCCGTATGAAAAGCATCTCACTGTTGTGCGTGGTGATGATGCGCAGGACAGTGTAAAAATAAAGATTAAAAACACACAAAAAACGCAATAAAATACAATAAACTAACACAACTGCGTGGAACTACTGCAACAGGCTGCCACTAGGACGGCGCCATCTTGAACATAAGACCACAAAAAATTTAACTATATTAATCTAGGAAATCCAGAAAGCAGAGAGGATGATATTATGGGCCCAATAGATTGCATGTAGGGATCCCATATTTTGTAAAAAGCATCTACATTAGAGTGAAGCATAGATGAAATATATTCAGAGGGGATGCAATCCATAATAATATTATGCCATGATTTATTTGTCGGAACATCATTTTTGGCCCAAAAACGTAAGATATTTTTCCTGGCAGCAAAAGTCAATATATTAAAAAGTCTGTTGTGTTTATTATTAATGATTTGATCATCCAAAAGACCAAGTAACAAACAAAGCGAAGTCAACCGAATGGAGACACCAAAAATAGTGTTCTGTTCGTTGACAATATTAGACCAGTATCATTGTAACTTAACACAAGACCAACATAAGGGAGTGTTAGCAGCGTCCATTTTGTTCTTAACAACAGGTATTATGTGGACACGATATACACTTCTGAACGGAATAGATTTGGCACGATTACATACTGAAATTTTTGTAGCCTGAGACCAAACTTCCTGCCATTCTTTGTTATCAATAGCAATATCCAAATATTTTTCCCAAGCTTGTTTGGTAGCTTGTGATGTGAAAGAAGGACTAGAGTTTAGGGCTCTATAAAAAGCAGACAGGGCCTTCTCCACATCTGACATAGTATTATTAGTCATTAAAGTAGTATCTTTAACAATAAAATGCTTGATTTACAGGTATCTATAAAAGTCGCCCTGATTAAATAGACCATATTGCTGTTTTAACTGCTGAAACAATAGTAAGATCTGGTCCTTGAATAAATCACCTAATTTCTTTAACCGTCAGGAGTAACATACCTTAAAACCCTGGTCTTTACAGCCTGGGAGAAAATTGGGATTTTCAAAGATAGGAGTAAGAGGAGATGTTAACTTGGACCGATCTTCTATAGAACAGATAGATCTCCAGGCTCTGATAGTAATAAAAGTAATAGGATTAGAACACAGCTTCTTGATAGCTTCAGGATTATTTATAAACAAAAGATTCCACAGGGGACAATTAGACTGGAAGGATTCAATGTCATACCCAATATTCGGTACCTTTAATCCTCTAAATCTCATGATTTGCCATTTGTAATTTAGACATCTTCAAACGATGCTTCCTTTTGCTCCAAATAAAAGAGATCAGCTAACCTTCCAGCACCTTAATAACCGTACTACATAATAAAACAGGAATCATTTGTAAAGGATATGACAATCTGGGTAATATGCTCATTTTAATAAGAGCTACCCTTCCCAGCCATGCAAGTGGGAGATGGGCCCAACAATCCAGATCTGCCTTTATAGTGTTTAGAAGAGAGGGGAAGTTAGACATAAACATCTGAACAAAAGTAGGTGTCACATATACTCCTAAATACATGAAACCGGAAGGAGACCAACAGAATGGAAAAGGCATGGCTACATCTGGAATATCTATTAACAATCCCAGAGGCATGGCCACAGATTTTGCCAGGTTAATTTTATATCCCAAAAATATACTAAATAAGGGAATAACTTTGATCAAGCAAGGAATCAAAATCTTAGGGTGGGATAGATGTAATAAAATATCATCTGCATATCAGGTAATTTTATGTTCTACATCCCCGACAGTGATACCAGCAATTAAAGTATTTTGCCTTATTGCTTGGGCCAGCAGTTCAATAACAATATCATAAAGCAAAGGACTAAGAGGATCACCCTGCCTATTCCCACGATGAAGAAGAAAATGATCCGATTTCAGCCCATTAGTCAAAACTACTTCAGTCGGCATATTATATAAAACCTTAATCCACTTTATAAAATTATCACCTAAACCAAATTCTTCAAAAACATAAAATAAATGCGACCATTCAACCTGGTCAAATGCCTTTTCTGCATCAAGAGACAATATGAGAGCCGGGACCTTACTGTTTTGTGATAATTGGATAATATTAAGGAGCCTCCTTATATTATCATAGGAATTCCTACCCTTAATAAAGCCTGTTTGATCCTCCTTAACAATGTAAGGCAAAATCTTCTCTAAACATAAGGCCAGAATTTCAGAAAGCAATTTCAGGTCAGAATTAAGTAATTCTATCGGTCTATATGAAATACAACTATCTGGACTTTTCCCATTTTTAAGGGGAGATATTAACCTCCCTAAGAGACTAAGGAAGGATTCCAATTTCAAATGATTGATTATACATACACAGCAGAGGGTCTAGTAATATACCAGTAAATTCCTTATAGAACTCACATCCAAATCCATCTGGCCCTGGTACCTTGCCAGATGACATGGAGTTCAGGCCAAATAGAACTTCTTCTCTTGTAATGCAGGCATTTAGTTTTATTTTTTGATCCCCCGTAATTCTAGACAGCCTTAAATCTGCAAAAAAGTGACATTAAAATAAGGGCATCATGTCATCATGACATTTCAAAATGTTTATTAATAGTCCTGGTATCGAATACTCTTATACCGTTAGAGTCAGTAACAGAAACTACACTGTTAAAAAAAATAAAGGGAACACTAAAATAACACATCCTAGATCTGAATGAATGAATCTTCTCATTAAACACTTTGTTCTTTACATAGTTGAATGTGCTGACAACAAAATCACACAAAATTATCAATGGAAATCAAATTTATTAACCCATGGAGGTCTGGATTTGGAGTCACACTCAAAATTAAAGTGGAAAAACACACTACAGGCTGATCCAACTTTGATGTAATTTCCTTAAAACAAGTCAAAATTAGGCTCAGTAGTGTGTATGGCCTCCATGTGCCTGTAGGACCTCCCTACAACGCCTGGGCATGCTCCTGATGAGGTGGCGGATGGTCTCCTGAAGGATCTTCTCCCACACCTGGACTAAAGCATCCGCCAACTCCTGGACAGTCTGTGGTGCAACGTGGCATTGCTCTGTGGTCACCACCTGCAGAACCACTCCTTTATTGGGGGTGTCTTGCTAATTGCCTATAATTTCCACCTTTTGTTTATTCCATTTGTACAACAGCATGTGAAATTGATTGTCAATCAGTCTTGCTTCCTAGGTGGACAGTTTGATTTCACAGAAGTGTGACTGACTTAGAATTACATTGTGTTATTTAAGTGTTCTCTTTATTTTTGAGCAGTGTATAATCTGAGAATCCGCTTTCTTTTTCACTAAACCAGCAAAGTATCTTCCTGGTTTATCCCCAAATTTGTAAAGTTTCTGTTTAGTAAATTTAAAGGCTGAATAATTAGCGGATTGGAGTAGGTGGGGAGTGGGGGGAGGGGGCCAATGGCACCCTGGTTCCCGGGGTGTGCGGCTGGAACATCGGGGTGTGTGCTGGCCTATGCCGGGTGGCTGTCTGGGGGGGCCTGGTCCTCCTAGGCATGTTGCGGGCCCTCTGCCTTTGGGGGGTGGGGCGGCCGCCTCTGGGCTCCTGGGGCCCTGGGCCCTTCGCTTGGGCTGCCCTGGGTGGCCGGTCCCTGGCGGGGCCGGCGGCTGCTGATCTTGGCCCACTGGGACCTGTGCCCCGGGACCATGGGGGTCTCTTGCTGGGGCTCTCCTCAGCCACCCTTCGGGTGGGGCTGGAGTCATCTTCGTGGTGGGGTGGCTTGGGTTGGTGCTCCGGGTCTGCTGCTGAGGGCCCGGGCCTCTGGCCCTGGTCTGCCTCTGGCCTCCGTGGAGGCGTGGTCTCATTTGCATGATCTCACTCATCACTCTTCATCACTGATCACTCTTTGTTTCTCATGCTCTGCATGCTGACACAGTCACTGAGTTGTCCAGTGGGTTTTATACTAAGAGATAATTCCTGTGAGTTAGTATCTGATCACTGTTATGTCTTTTTGATTTGGTTATTATTTAAAAACTCTTAATGACTGGCAGCCCTGTTTTTTTCTGTGTGTGTGTTTCTGTTTTTGTAAAAGTTGTAGGAAATTTTCTGGTGTGTTCATGTACAGGTGTAACAGTTTGTTGTCTGGTGATGGTGTGGACTGAAGGGTCGTTTCTTTCTGTCTGTGATCTTTTTGTCTCCTTTCTTCTTTCCCTTTTGCTCTTTTTGCTATTTTACATCTTTTTCTGTCCCTTCCGGTCAGGTCCAGCAAGATTACATAGATTCCGTGATTCAAAGTAAATAAATTAATTAATTAATCAGATCATCAAGAGGAGCCTTGCCCATAGGCCTCCCCTTGGTAGAGCAAATTTGTTCAGCACGATACAGCAACCAGATTATCATTTTGCTTGCTATGATGCTGGACAGGACAAGTTAAAAAAAAAAAAAGGCTGAATAATTAGAATTTTTTCCTTAAAAATAATTTAAAATGTTCTCATTTGCTGCGAGGGATAAAAGGAAGCTTCCCTATAAACAATCTGTCTCCTACACCAACAATGTCTTTGTCAAGTTTTTCTCCTTCAAAATAAGAGTTCCGTGCCGGAATAACTTTGGTGCACTGTGTTGCTCTTTTTAACTTCCTGGTTCCTTAACCAATCATATGCAACTCCCCACGGTTGCCTAACAACAACAAGGCAGCGTTTGGTATTTTATGTGGGCAGAAGAGCAGCAGCCTGCAGGTATGGAAGCTAGTAAAAGAAGCGGACCAGAAAGAGTTTCAGAACAACCTAAAAAGCCTCGCCATCCTGCTAAAGGAGGAAACAACCCAAAAACAGAATAAAACGTGGATTAATATTGGAGAATCTTTTGAAAGGTGGAGAAGTCTGAGCTGGCAAAGTTTCTCCTCGACAGGGAAACACCGGAATTTTGCTTAAATTAACCGAAAAGTTTATCTTGATTTACAAAGATTTTAATCTAATTTATTTCTCGGCACTCATTAAATTAGTTTGTGTGACTGTATGGATGTATTAGTGGAGTAAATTGGTGGCCTGTTAGTTTACAACCACAAACGTAATGATGTTTGGGCCAAGTGAATACTGTATTTGTCATTATAAACCTATAAAACTACTATCAAATTAATTTATTAAGTGAGACTAAGGGAAAACTGCTGCTGCGTGGCATTTGTTGATTAATGTAGTGTTTGTTTACACTCTATTTTATGCTAACATAAATTAGCATGTGAAATTAGCACAAGCATTGCAAAGCATTGCAATTTACTGTGTGTGTGTGAATCATCTTCCCTCTCATCATGATGTTTGCTGGCGCCATGTTCTTCATCCTTCATAGACTGTATAAAAGAACCGTCCGCTTACAAACTGGCAACCTATGCGAAACTCTCTGAGGGGGAGAGAGAAGAACGCTCTCTGTTTTTTTCTCTTTCGACTGCAGTTCTGATTTGAAACACTAGGTGTCAATGCTACTTATTTTGCCTTTAAGGGAATGCTCAGAGTCCTGAATCAAAAAAGTATTTAAAGCGGTACGTGCCGCTAACAATTCTTGAAGCAGAGATGAGCTTGGTCTGGATATATAATTCTTTTCAAGTTTATTTAATCGCGATACAATAAACTTACTCTGTTTACGCTTTTTAGATGCGACAAAGGATATGATAATATAATTTATACGTCTCCCAAAGGGTAGAGGAGTCATCTGTTAAAGATGAATTAATAGAATAAAAACTCTAAAATTCTGCGGTGAAATAGGAAATAAACTTATCTCCAGCTCCGCGAGAGCGAGTTTTGCAGTATTGCAGGAATAAGAGCTACATAAAACCAGCAGGGCTCCATACTATACAGAGTTGTCATCCAGGCATATAATCGATAAAAGCAAACGCATGGAATCGCAGCAACATCGACCTGGGGCTGCTATCCGCACCATCTTCCTTAGAGGAAAATCTTACATTTTAACATAACCACTGTGGACTCTTTGGCTATATGTCTCTTTTTTTTCTTCTTCTTCTTTTACTGTGTCTGGCTTTGAGGGTTTGCTTTTCTATGTAAAACAAAAACAGTTCAATAAATATACATTGACCAAAATAAATAAATAAATAAAAAGAGCAACTTAATTTATCCCAGAGGGAATTTGCAATGTAGTAGTTGTTTTTTTTTAAATAATAATTCGAAGAAGATAAGAACTTCCAGAAGGTTCCGACTTCTGACAGGAATTCTCAGACACACACACACACACACACACTCCATCCTTGCATTAGATCCACCCTGTAAATATTACTGTCTGGTGGGGATTCTCTTATCGTCTGTAAATAAATGTCTTATATCTTTTATATATTTTATATCTTTATTTTTTACTTACTAATGTGCGTCTGTTATATTTCTGTTTTCTTATGTGTGCTAAAGCAGAGAGACTTCTCAAATGCTTGAATAATGACAAAGATCTTGAATGGCATCTCCTATATTTCTGTCTTACATCGGACTTGACAAAGCCTCACGTGAACACTGCTGTTTCATCACTGTGTTTGCTAGAGCATTGGTTCCCAACCTATTTTTCTTGAGGACCTCCTCCATCCAGACACTAAAAAGCTGTGGACCTCCTGCACCACCTAGTGCTGAAACCATGCTTGGTTTTATGCTTTGAAAGTGAGATTCTCACCATGAGCTGAGATTCTGGCTGAGTCCTGTCCTTCTATAAAGCCAAAGTTACAATAACAACATATAGCCTTACTTTTTTTTCTTAAGATCAGGTCAATGTGTGGACATTAATCAAAATGGCTCTGGACAATTAGCTCCAGCATCTCCAGAGTTATGCCCAGTACAGGACCAAAGTTATCCCCATCACAGAGCCAGAGCCAGAGTTACATTGGGGCAAAAAAGTATTTAGTCAGCCACCAATTGTGCAAATTATCCCACTTAAAATACAGAAAAATCACATTGTTCGATTTTTAATTAATTAATAAATTGGTAAATTCCTTGGTAAAATAAGTATTCGGTCACCAAACACAACCATCTGATATCAACCAAACCAAACGAAAAGCGTCCCAAAAACGGGTAAGGTCTACAACTACAAACAACTAAAAATGTCCCAAAATGGGTAACACGCTCGTAGGCAGGGAAGCAGGCAGCCATTACAAGTATAAAAAGACACCTGTCCACAACCTCAAACAGTCAGACTCTAAACTCCACTATGGCCAAAACCAAAGAGCTGCCAAAGGACACCAGAAACAAAATCGTAGACCTGCACCAGGCTGGGAAGACTGAGTCTGCCATAGGTAAGCAGTGTGAAGAAATCAACTGTGAGAACAATTATTAGAAAATGGAAGACAGACAAGACCACTGATAATCTCCCTCCATCTGGGACTCCACACAAGAGCTCACCCTGTGGGGTCAAAATGATCATAAGAACGGTGAGCAAAAATTCCAGAACCCCACGGGGGACCTACTGAATGACCTGCAGAGTTGGGACCAAAGCAACAAAGGCTACCATCAGTAACACACTACGCCACCAGGGACTCAAATCCTGCAAGGCCAGACGTGTCCCCCTGCTTCAGCCAGTACATGTCCAGGCCAGGGTGCGAACCACAGGGGAGCTGGGGGAGCTATAGCTCCCCTTAATGAAACATGAGCTCTCTAGAAACAGGATTTATGAAGTGTTGGGGGAGCTATATAATACTGACAATAAAATGTATGCTGATTGCATCAACATGGCGCTGTGCGAGCAGCTGCGTGCTACGGCAGCTCTGCCTCCTCTATTCCTTTTTTTAGCGTTTTCTATGGTTTTTAGACGTGGTTTTCTTTTTTCCTTTACAGTAGTCAGTACCAGGTGCAATTCTGCACATGGGAAGCCTACTTTTATTGATTTTCTATTTGGATTTCTGCTTCTTTTGGCACTTTTCCAAACTTCGGCGGGGGACAAATTTGGTTTCAGCCACGGCTCCATTGTTTACACCAGGGACCAGCTGTTAGCTCTGAGCGGCACTGCTCTTCTCTACGCGGAGAAGCCGGAGATTCCCACGGAGATACGGAGAAAAAGAAGAGGCTGCAGAGCAGGAAGAAAGCTCCAGGAGAGGAAACGGAGGTACAGGCCATATTTACCCTCCGTGATTATGGGAAACGTTCGTTCCCTCTCTAACAAGACCGACGAGCTCACGGCGCTGACCAGGCTACAGTGGGAGTTCAGGGAATGTAGCCTCATGTGTTTAACGGAGACGTGGCTGAATAGACTTATTCCGGACTCTGTGGTTTCCCTGGATGGATTTAAACTTTCGCGCGCGGATAGGAGTGCGGCGGAGAGTGGTAAGAGGAAAGGCGGGGGACTCGCGGTGTATGTCAACGAGAGATGGTGCAACCCGGCGCACGTCTGTGTAAAGGAACAGCTCTGCACCAGGGACATTGAGTTACTCGCTGTGGGTATGCGGCCGTATTACCTCCCGAGGGAGTTTTCACACGTAATACTGTTTAATGTGTACATCCCTCCCTTGGCTGATGCAGCAGCTGCTTGTGAGCTGCTCCACAGCGCAGTGACTCGGATTCAGACTCGCCACCCGCAGTCCCTCCTGCTCATCAGCGGGGATTTCAATCACACCTCGCTCTCTGCCACTCTCCCTACTTTCGTCCAGTACGTGAAGTGCCACACCAGGGAGAACAAGACGCTGGACTTACTGTATGCTAATGTGAAGGACGCATACACCTCCGCCCCCCTCCCCCCGCTTGGACGCTCTGATCACAACCTCGTACATCTGCTCCCTGAATACACACCCAGGGTGAGAAGACAGCTGGCACAGAAGAAGTCTGTGAAAGTGTGTACCGATGAGGCCAATGAGAGACTGAGAGACTGTTTCCAAACCACAGACTGGGAGACACTCTGCAGCTCTCATGGAGAGGACATTGATGGCCTGACCCACTGCATCACGGACTACATCAACTTCTGTGTGGAGAACACTGTGCCAACCCGGAGGGTGCGGTGTTTCTCCAACAACAAACCCTGGGTGACCCCTGAGCTTAAAGTCCTGCTGAACCAGAAGAAGAGGGCTTTCATTTCAAGGGACAGAGAGGAGCAGAGGAGAGTTCAGTACAAGATCAGGCGGGCCAAGGACAGCTACAGGAAGAAGCTGGAGGAGCAGCTGGAGCAGAAGAACACACGGGACGTGTGGAGAGGGCTCAAGGAGATCTCTGGATTTGGACAGAGTGGTGCCAGAGGGACAGCTGATGGAGACCAGCGCTGGGCCAATGATTTAAATCTGTTTTTTAACAGATTTGATTCTAACCCCACTCTCTCTGCCCCCCCTCCCTCCTCTTCACACATCCCCAGTCCAGCGTCAACCATCCCCTTCCCCCGACCACCTTCATCTTCACCTCCACTTTCACCTACCCCCCATCTCCACTCCACACCAATGGACTCCACCACCAGCCCCCCACTGCCCTCCACCTCCCCCCTCTCCCTTACATCGGCCCAGGTGAGGAGAGAACTGAGGCGGCTGAAGAACAGGAAAGCTGCAGGAACCGAATGGCATCAGCCCCAGGCTGCTCAGGACCTGTGCAGACCAGCTCTGTGAGGTGCTCAGGTACATCTTTAACCTGAGCCTCAGCCTGGAGAAGGTCCCTGTCCTGTGGAAGACCTCCTGTGTGGTTCCGGTTCCTAAGATATCACACGCTAAGGAACCGAACCATTACAGACCCGTCGCCTTGACCTCCCACCTGATGAAGACCATGGAGAGGCTCATCCTCTGTCACCTCCGCTCCGTGGTGTGCACCACGATGGACCCGCTGCAGTTTGCCTACAGGCCAAACATCGGGGTGGATGATGCTGTCATCTACCTACTGCACAGGGCGCTGGCTCACCTGGAGACCGCTGGGAGCGTCGTGAGAGTCATGTTTTTTGACTTCTCCAGTGCGTTCAACACCATCCAGCCCGCGCTGCTGCGGGGGAAGCTGGAAGGAGCTGGAGTGGATGGAAAGTTAGCTGCATGGACCATCGACTACCTCGCCAACCGGCCACAGTACATGCGTCTGCAGAACTGTGTGTCTGAGGTGGTAGTCTGCAGCACGGGGGCCCCTCAAGGAACAGTGCTCTCACCGTTCCTCTTCACCCTCTACACCTCGGACTTCACCTACAACACCAGCAGCTGTCATCTCCAGAAGTTCTCTGACGACTCAGCCATTGTGGGCTGTGTGTCTGAGGGGAACGAGCTGGAGTACCGGTCAGTCATCATGGACTTTGTGGACTGGTGTGAGCGCAACCACCTGTGCTTAAACACCAGTAAGACCATGGAGATGGTGATTGACTTCCGGAGAAGGACACTACCCCACACACCGGTGAACATCCAGGGGAAGGACATTGACCGGGTGGACAGTTTCAAGTACCTGGGTGTTCACCTCAACAGTAAACTGGACTGGTCACACCACACAGACGCCCTGTACAAGAAGGGCCAGAGTCGCCTCCACCTCCTGAGGAGACTGAGGTCCTTTGGAGTATGCAGGCCTCTGCTAAGGACATTTTATGTTGTCTGCTGGGGAGCGAGCAGCACTGACCGGGACAGGAAGAGACTGAACAAGCTGGTCAGGAGGGCCAGCTCTGTCCTGGGCTGCCCGCTGGACTCTGTGGAGGAGGTGGGTGAGAGGTGGATGTTGGCCAAGCTCACATCCATCATGGACAACACCTCTCACCCGCTGCACCAGACTGTGGGGGGGCTGAGCAGCTCCTTCAGCAGCAGACTGAGACACCCTCAGTGTAGGAAGGAGCGCTACCGCAGGTCCTTCATTCCCACTGCTGTCAGACTGTACAACTTATCTGTATAGTCATAATACTGTGTAATATTTATTTATATTTTACTGTGCAATACCCCCCATTATCAATGTCATCATATTCTTCATATCCCACCATCACCATGTAAATATGTATATAGTCTGTGAAGTTGTTGTTATATTCTATATATATATATATATAGTATATATATATATATATCTTTTATATTTATAATGGTACATATTTTTGCTTTTCTTAGACTTTTTCTTGTAAATAATTTATATTGCACCTTCTTGCTGTGATGCATGTTCATCTTATTCTGTCTTTCTGCACTTTATTCTATAACAAGAGCTGCTGTAACAAGTGAATTTCTCCACTGTGAGATAATAAAGTCTAATCTAATCTAATCTAAATTCACTGTAGCCTAAAGTATGACTATGGATGCTGTAATTATTGTGACCACTGAAGCGTGGCGGCGCTCCAAGTTAAACTTCCTGTAGATCTATGTTAAATACAAAATAAAAGAAGTAAATGTGTAAAAGGTAAGGTAAGACCTGCTTTAATTATTTACAATATGGGAAACTATCATTGCTCATTATATTGTGTATGGCAAGCATCGCTGTGTACGTGTGTGATATGTGGGGAATATTAACTATGTAAGTTGATCTTCGCAAAAAGAGTGGTAAAAATTTTTTTGCAAGGGACATTTGCACCTGTTATGTATTATTGTTGCATAAGAGTTGTTAACCATTATGCATTGGTACGCTTATGTTCTGTGGGGCAAGCTGTAATATCACCTGGCACCATGTTCTTACTTGCTTAAAAAAGATAGGAAATGCAAAAAAGCGGCTCCCCCTAAGCCCACGGTATGGTTCGCACTCTGGTCCAGGCCCATCTGAAGTTTGCTAGAGAGCATCTGGATGATCCAGAAGAGGATTGGGAGAATGTCATATAGTAAGATGAAACCAAAATAGAACCTTTCTGTAAAAGCTCAACCTGTCATGTTTGGAGGAGAAAGAATGCTGAGTTGCATACTGTGAAGCATGGGGGTAGAAACGTGTTGTTTTTCTGCAAAGGGACCAGGACAACTGATCCGTGAAAGAATGAATGGGGCCACGCATTGTGAGATTTTGACTGAAAACCTCCTTCCATCAGCAAGCACGTTGAAGATGAAACGTGGCTGGGTCTTTCAGCATGACAATGATCCCAAACACACCACCCGGACAACGAAGGAGTGGCTTTGTAAGAAGCATTTCAAGGTCCTGGAGTGGCCTAGACCAGAGGTCCCCAACCCTGGTCCTCAAGGCCCAATATCCTGAAGATCTTAGATGTCTCCCTGCTGCAACACACCTGATTCAAATTAAATGGTTCTGTGACAAGCTCTGCACAAATCTGCTAATGAGCCATTCATTTGAATCAGGTGTGCTGCAACAGGGAGACATCGAAGACCTGCAGGATAGTGGGCCTTGAGGACCAGGGTTGGGGACCACTGGCCTAGACAGTCTCCAAATCTCAACCCCATAGAAAATCTTTGGAGGGAGATGAAAGTCTGTGTTGCCTAGCGAAAGCCCCAAAACACCATTGCTCAAGAGGAGATCTGCAAGGAGGAATGGGCCAAAATACCAGCAACAGTGTGTGACAGCTTACAGAAAATGCCTATCCTCTGTCACTCTTAACAAAGGGTATATAAAAAAGTATATACTTATTTTCCACCAAAATTTGCAAATAAATTCATTAAGAATCAGACAATGTGATTTTTCTGGATTTTTTTTTTCTCATTTTGTCTCTCATAGTTGAGGTTTACCTATGATGAAAATTACAGACCGCTCTCATCTGTTTAAGTGGGAGAACCTGCACAGTTGGTGGCTGACTAAATACTATTTTGTCCCACTGTACGCCCAGCACAGAACCAGAACCAGAGCTATCTCCAGTACAGAACCAAGGCTTCTGCATCAGGTTGTTCAGTCTCTGGTTCTATTGCTGCTGCTCCAGTAGATGCTGCAAAGCTGACTGCACTTTCTACAACATCTGAATGTGGACATTCATACACATGGTTCAGGAAGAGATCAGCTCGGAGTATGTTTTCTTGCTCAGGGAACACATGGAGGAGACACAGTTTGGTACTGATAACTATCATTCCAACCAATCCATTGGTTGTGTCAGTACAAGAAAGAAGCTCTGTGAAACTGTCCTCTTCCAGAGGTTTTAGCTGACATCCTTTTCATGACAGAAAAACATGGATTAAATTTGATAAAATAAAAGTTGCATAATATTGTAAAGTTGTATAAAGTTGTAAAGTTGTAAAATATGTATACATTTACTATGTATGTTGTTATGTTCTACTGATATTTTAGTCTGTGACAAAATGTGTTTGTGTGCGAATATACTGATGAAGATTTATTTAAACATTTAACAAATCTCTGCATATATGTCTTATATTGAATATATTTATAGAATCAGATATTTACTTTTTAATTAAGTAATATTATCACTGTCTGTCTATGCATGTGTGTGTTTTATGATACACTGAATACATCATGTACCTGGACACAGACACAAAATATTTTATCACCCTTAGGCTACTATCTGCCCGCAAACTATGAAAATAAGCGTTTTCGCTGTAAGCATCGTGTATCAGAACATTTTTTGCAAGAAAGAAAAACATCTGGAAAATCAATTGAGAACTCGAACAGTTCTTGTAATTTTCATTCCTTTTAAACAAGTGAGTGAATAGAACTAACGACCGGTCCAAGATGGCAGCCACGCAGGTCGTCAACTCCTACAGGCGGTCACAGTCATCGCAGTGTCTACGCTTTATTATGTCTATGCAGGTAACTATATCTGTCATCCACTTACACATTGATAATAAAGTTATAATGAAGGCTCTGCTTCATCTTTACCAGCAGAACTTTGGAACTCTTTTCTGGTAACGACAGAAATCTGGGATAAACAGTCATGTGACAAAGAAAGTCAGCCATCTTTAAATTCAGGACAAAATAAAAACCACCAAGTGCAAACATCTGTCTGGTTCCTGTAGTCAGGAGGAGGTCTGGACTCTGACTGGACCACACTGATCAGATGGATTTTTACTTTGTTCCATAACAACTGAACTCTCTTTTTCTCATGACTGTAAAATCTAGAAAATAGAAATCCTTCTGTGTTCTCATCAAAAGACGAGAAGTAAAACTACCAAAGACTACATTTCTGTTGTCTATGAAGGGAAAACTCTTCTATCCATCTCTACTAGTTTCTACTGGTTTTTACCGGTCTCCACGGAGATGCGTGAACCAGTGAAGCAGCCTGTTGACTGTCTGTTGACTCTGATGATGGAGGGAGGTCGGAGGACAGCTCCCCCTGCTGGTCGAGATGAAGAGGATTATCTAACGAGTATGTTGTCATCAGCAGGTGTGATGCATTTGACTGACATCAGGATACTTTTCTCAGGTAGTTATCATTTAACATCAGTGTTCAATAAACCGATCAATCCATCAATCAGTCTTTCAATAAACCATCTCTGACCTCCAGTTTTGGTTTGCTGTAGGATGGACTTCACTTTTACTGTAAAACAAAAAAAATCTAATTCTGTTTCTGAATATTAACTAATGTGACTGAATGACAGGACATCGATGTTATTGATCAGAAATAAATCAATAAATCGATCAACTCTTACCTGCTGATGGAAAGCTGCACCAGTTGGAGAAGACCTGCAGGGAGCTGAGCTCTCGTCCAGCTTTGCCTGCAGCTGATTGGCCATGAGGCGGACTCTGGACCGACCAACCCCTCCCACAAAGATGTTGCTAGCATCACCGTTCAGGTCACATGACTGAAGGGAAAAAACGGAGGAGAAAATGTGGAGGACAATACATGTAGGACAAACAGAGGACAAAATGTTGAGTTGGAGTTGAAGTTTTTTGATATGAACTTTGTTTTGGTACATTATAATCTACAAGTCTCTATCTTAGAGTTGCTGTCTTTGTCTAGAAGTCCGTCTTTGTCTACAATTTGCTGTCTTTGTCTATATTTCCATCTTAGCAGACATTGTGCAAAATCTTACCTCCTGCAGCTCTCCGCTCATCTTCCTCCTTTTTCCCAGCATGCCCTTGTGTTCCTGCAGAAACTAAAGATTAAAATAACCTTAAACTGAGACAGAATTTTGCAGATACGAGGAGGCGGAGCTACCTTTTTCTTTCTGGATGGACTGGTACCCAATCTGCTGAGGAGGGAGGCCGGAGCAATGAGAGCTGATCTCAGGTCGGCACTCTGAATGAGGCAGCCTGAAACAAAAATCATCATCAGCTGTTTGCTGACCTGGAAGCAGAGCCATCTCCACTTGCTGAACAGTTGATGATCACCTGTTCAAAAGCTGACCGACAGCTGACTAATGGCTAAAGAACACCTGATCAACATGTGACAAAGAGCTCATGAAAAGCTATTAATAGCTGTCGGGCACTTGATGAACAACTGATGAGGGGAGGGTGGGGTTGATGGTGCCCTGGTTCCTGGGGTGTGCAGCTGGAACATTGGGGTGGGTTATGGCCAGCACCGGGTGGTTGTCTCGGGGGGGCCTGGTCTTCCTGGGTGTGGTGCAGGCCCTCTGGCTTGGGGGGGGGGGTACTTATGTGCTCTTGGGGCTCTGGGCCCTGAGCTCTGGCCGCCCTGCATGGCCGGAACCTGGTGGGTCGGCAGCTGCCGATCTTGGCCTACCGGAGCCTGTGCCCCGTGACCACAGGGGGCTCTGGCTGGGGCCTTCTACCACCCTCTGGGTAGGTCTGGGGTCGTCTTCATGGTGGGATGGCCTGGATTTGTACTACAGGATTGCTGCTGATCGCCCAGATCTCTGGACTGCCCTAGTCTGCCTCTAGGCTCTACAGAGGTGTGGTCACACTTGCACGATCGCACTCATCTCTGATCCCTTCTTATTCCTAGTCCTCGGCATGCTGACAGTCACTGAGTTGTCCAGTGGGTTCATACACTGAGAGATACTCTTGTTTAGGTTTTTTTTTGTGTGTGTTGTTGGTACTTTGGTTGTTGTTGTGATCCATTTTGTTTGTTGTTTTTGTTGTTGTTTTTTGCTTTTATTTATGTATTTATTTTTAGGAACACCTGATGAGTGTCAGCTTAGTTTTCTGGTAAAAATTATTAGGTTTCTGTGTTTAGGTTGATTGTCTGGTGTCAGGTTGGATTGAAGGTCATTGCTTCTATTTTCTGTATCTTTGACTCCTCTTCCTTCTTTCTATTTCACTTTTTACTTCTTTTTATTACTCTCCTTTTTTTCTGTCCCCTCCGGTCAGGTCCAGCAAGATTACATAAATTCCACAATTCAAAATAAATAAATAAATCAGAGTATCACGAGAAGCCTTATCAGCTTGACACACGGGAGGCGACCAGCGAAGGCAGCAGTGCCGCGCATCGCGCTCTGAGATCACTTTTCTCCAAGACAGTTGATTGGTTATGATATTGGTGCGGATTTTGACATTTTCAAACCAGTCCCTGACGTGACAAAGTATGACGGATAGAGAGTCAGAAGATTTTGCACAAATTGACAGAAATCTTGCAGTTTACTGTATAAATGAGAGCTCTGGGTTCATCCAAGTTTACAAAAAAGGAAACAGCATCGTGAATATCATCATTTGATGGACCTCAAGGCGGATCCAGATAAATCCAAAACCTACGTTTGGACTAATTCACTGTGGCGCCACGCAGCTGTCTTTCATTAAGCTAAAATGATCTATTCTTCCATGTTCAAAGTGTTTGCAGACAGGTTGTCTAGCCTGCTGTCATTGGTCAGTCCATGAAGCCCCTCGCTGGTTGGCTGTAGTGCCAGGCGACAGCGACAAAAATGAAATATTTTTCTCTTTTCTTGTGTCGCGTCGCCAGCCCTACATGAACGAGCGCAACATTTCACATGCACGAATGTCGCCTGTCGCTTGACTGGAGGAGGACAGCGATTTTCACCTCAATACGCAGGTTCCATAGGAAATGAATAAAGAAGGAGCGACGTCGCCTCCCATGTGTCAAGCCCTTTATACCCCTTGGCAAAACAAATTTGTTTGGCACAACACAGCAGTCAGACCATCATTCTGCTGCTTCCATGCTGGACAGGACAAGGTAAAAGAAGAAAAAAAAAGATGAATAATACAGGACATTTAAAATACAAAAATATTCTTAATAAAAAGTACAAGCTCTAAAATTTCCAGATTTGACTCACGCTAATAAGTTCAGAGCAAGAAATAATTTACTCAATAATCTAGGTGGGAAAATAATAGTAATAAATGCATGGAAATATTTTTTAAAAAGTGTTTCAGTGTCAGGTAAAATGACGGAAGTCTAACAGAGAAATGAAAGCAGAAAGTAAACTACCAATTAAAAAGAAGGTACAAAATACAAATTTTAAATAAATATCAGCTTGAATAGAGCTGTTTGATCCAGGACAGTGATGACAGTGTTTAAAAGCCAGAAACATTCTTCTGGTTTTCCTCCTTGTGGCTAAATCTGCTGTAAATGGAGTAGAGACACATTGGTTTATGCTTCTGTCTGTTTTTGATCATCGATGGAAACGTAAAAGTGTCAGTGGTAGGGAACTTTGGCCTTGAACCTTGTCCTGCAAGTTTTCCATGTGTCCCTGCATCAACACACCTGATTCAAATTAATGAGTCACTGTGCAGAACTTGATTGGCTGTTGGATCCATTTGATTTAAATCAAGTGTGTTAGAGGAGGAAGACAAGGAAAACGTGCAGGACTGGGCCCTCGAGGACCAGGGTTCCCCATAATGTTTTAATTACTTTTTAAATAAATCCATCTCAATCTGATTTGGATGCAGTCTGCTGTCTCACCAGCAGAGGGCGACGGCTCTTTGAGCAGCTGGTAGAACTGACTCAGGTACATCACCATTGACAGGGAGTCCGGTTCTCCCACAGACGACATTTCTTCCACCGTCATCAAAGGAGAAATCCCGAACTCTCGTTCCGCCACATCAAAGGCGAGACAAATGTTTTCTGCCACTGAAGACTCATCCAGAGAATCAAAATCTCTAAGAGAGGACAGGACATCAACACAAACCACAAAAAAAGTCAAAGCAACACCTGGAAAGCCTGGTTATAAACAAGATTATAACAGATGGCTGTCACCATGGCAACAGATACAGCTCAGCTCCATGACAACACAGGGGAAGAAAACAAAGGTTGAATAAACTGTAGAAGTTTCTTTTTCAGTGAGATCACATTTTTCTGATTTAACTTCTGTCCAACTTCTGCTTCGAATTTATTGATTATATGTGTTTATATATGTCCAGTTAATAAACAGATCACACCTCGTTTCCACCAATGGGTGCGGATGTGGTTTGTAATCTCATTGCATTTCCACAGCCAACCGCAACATTTCCTGAGAGACAGAGTATCAGCTGGATAGCGATAGATGCCTTGGCTATGTAATAGCATGACACATCGCAGCACAGTGTGTCAAGCTCCATCCTTTTGGGTTGGGTGGGTCAGACTGGTACACCAATGGAAGGATCCCAACAAAGTAGCACGAGTCGGGTTGGATATTAGGGTACCCTTCCCAATTTTCGCATGTGGAAACAAAAAAACGGGTCCTGACTCAGCCCGCCTCAACCCCAACCCGTTGGTGGAAACGGGGCATGAGAACATGAACTGTTGTCTCAGCAGCTGACATAAAGCTGGTTTACATCAGATGGGGTCGGTATTGGTGGATAAGAGCACACAAGGCAAGGCCACTCTTCCAGGAAGTCGTCAGGTCACTCACGGCGATGCCATGGTAACCTCGAGTCTGCTCCTGACACCAAGTCAGCAGCTGATTGGACCGCAAGAAGGACTCTGAGGGAGAGAAGACATTTTATTAACAACACAAAGTTGATTCATCCTTCTAGATCAAAATTATTCTGCTAAAACTCCTACTGACACACATGGGGAATAAAATCAGAAAAACTGAGAAGCTGCCAGAAAAATCTATCAGATTGAGGATGTCATCACCAATCAGGGGCTTCACATCGTCTTCTTCCAGCAAACTGAGCTGGGTGGTTATTGTTTTAACTCTTTGGGCCGGTTGTTCAAAAAAATTTAATCCGGATAAAAGCTATCCGGATTTCGTAATCCATTTTTTCAGGACAGCGGATCATGTAATCTGGCTTACTTTCAAAGGAAAATAGGACTGGATCACCCTGATCCAAAATCCTGTTTTTCAGGATCACGTAATCTGGATTTCCAGCATGTAGATCAGTGTTCGCTGCCGGCCATGTGAAGAACAGCAGGTAGAAGAAACGTTTTACATGCTTTGCGAGTGGATCCACCGGGAGCATGTAACAGTACGTGCATGTATTGTCCTGCATAACATTGCGACCAGGCGGAATCTCCCTCTCTGTGACATGTTAATGACACAACATGTGGAAGTACCGGACCAACCTCTGTCATTCTGTCAGAACAAGGGACAGGCGGAACGTAGTGAGGGATACAATCGTTCGAAATTTCATTTTTTGACAGGTTCTCCTCTGATTATGCATTGATGAATAACAGGAAATTTACTATTTTATTTGTTTGTTATTGGATCTGTTTGGTTGTTTATTTCGTGGGGACATGACAATGTCATGTTTTTATTTTTACATTGTGCTTTTTTACCAATTTATTTTACTACGCTGAAAGACTTAATAGGAGCCTGTCCCTGTGTTAACTACTTTATCACTGTAACGGCTAAGTCAGGTGCAAAATACAAATATAAGCATATTTACCGAAAAGTTCTGTTATTTGATCAGCTGTTAGGTTTTACCGCAGTTTCTTTCTGAAATCCGCCTTGTAATCCTGCCACTCGTTGGGATCAGGATAATCCTGTTTTTTTTATATCAAAGTTATTCTGATTCTGCTCTAAAGTTTTGAACAACCCAAACTGAGGGTTTTATCTGGATAACAACCAGGATTGGATTACATGATCCATGTGGATTTCAGAATCCGGATTTCCGTTTTGAATAACACATTTTCAAGATTTGATCCTCTCCGATAACCGAAATCCGCTAGAATTACATTTGAACAGCCGGCCCTCTGTGATACATAGAAACAACCAGCATCACAGAGACGCCCTCTGGTAGTGTGATGAAGAAGTACATGGCTTATCCATGTATGTTTGGCTTGTTTTAACATTTGAATTTAATTTTCATTTTGTGCATAAATCTAAAAACAGATGACGGTTTATTATCCAAATTTTTGTCTCGATTTAGTAAAAAAAAAAAAAAAACAGCAAAAATGATATTTTTTCCCCGCAATGTTTTCTTTTTCATTGCAAATGAAAGTACACGGATCAGGATTAATGTCTGCCACCCTGATGCCAAGGGATTTTCACCCTGACCAATAAATGAGCTGGATTTTCTTCTTCTGTATTCTTGGTCAGTGGTCGTTTCAGGGAATATCAACCCCTAGTGAGCAGTTGTAAGTGTATCCAGGTAGTTTGGTCTTCTTGAGTAGTAGAAGACCGAATCAAGGTAGTTTGGTCTTCTTGAGTAGTAGAAGACCGAATAGGTGTTCAAATGTTAAATAACTGACTATATAACACAATGTTGAGGAATGCAAAAGTTGGAACTACAAAGTGTGGCAATGCAGCATCTGGAAGGTCTGTGGCGAGCACGTAACAGCATGAAATCTGACCGCTACCCTTCGCATTAAAAGCTAGCATGTGGAAGTACTTCGGATTCTATGAGCAGCTTCATTTGTTTAGAAAGTCCAGTTTGTTTGGGAAGGTGTGAATGAACAAACTCTGATCCAGATCAAAGACATGAACTCTGATTCACCTACAAACATACATAGAAGCTGACTACAACACAGGGCATTGTGATGGTATCCTAGAGAAATGTCTCACAGTCAGATATAGAAGAACTCTGGTAGAAATATGATCAACCCAACACCGCTAGAATCAAATGAAGCTCCATGTTTTACTCTGAATCTGCATTAACCAATATATGAACCAATTTTCTTCTTCATCATTTGTCACAACAAACAAGAAACCATGTTACATGTTTCCACTCTCAAAGTAGTCGTAGTCATGCGGAGAACAAAGATGCATCAGTAATAATTTAATAATCACAATGAGGAGTAATCATGATATCTCTAAATATTCCCATCCCTAGTTGTGCAGGTGGTTTGGTTGCTTCAGTAAGGTGCAGCTTGAAAGCAAGCCAAAAACCAAGGAAGGTGAGAAATTTCTCAGATTTCATACGACCAAGTCCCCTTACTATCATGGTGTGAATGCACCCTAAAAGTACACCTGGAAGGTAAAACAACGTCACCTTCTCTGAGGTGTCTCGGGGAGGGCAGTCTGATGATGTCACTGAGGTCTGTGTTTGGCCCTGCCTCCTCTCCTGTGTCCACTAGGTGTCTCACCTGGAGACAAAAAAACATCAGTATCTAGTCAAAGGTTTAACTGCTCTATTTAAACATACAGCTGCATTTACCTGTGCAGGTGAGACAGTCATAGAGCTGATGTTCAGGTATCTTGTTGCTGGATCGACAGAGAACAGACTGATGTTCTTCTGCATGTTCTCTGGCGTGGTCTGGGGGAGAAGACGGTACAGATTCTCTCTGTACGTCACACACAAACACAAACACACACACACACACACACACACACACACAAAGAGAGAGAAACATGTAAACAATAAAAGACAGCAGAACGTGTGTCCTGTACAGGTGAGTCCTCACCTTTCTACGAGGACATCCAGAGGTGTGCCACCCTGAGCCCAACTTCGTATCATCCAGGCTGAATCCAGAGCTGCAAGAAACCCCCGAGCTACACCTGTCCCCATCGGCCAGAAGGGCTGCAGATAGACAGAAGGGCAAGTTACCCAACCAACACCTTACCTGTAATACACCTGACAATCTCTTTACCTGTAAAGCAACTTTCTGACTGATTCTACCTGTAAAACACCTGACTGTCTCGCTACCTGTAAAACACCTATCTGATTGACTCTCTACTTGTAAACACCTGCCTAACACCTTACCTCTAATACACCTGTCTGACTGACGCTCTCCTTATAATACACCTGTTTCACTGACTCTCTTCCTGTAAACACCTGTCTAACACCTTTCCTGGAAAGTACCTGATCTGACTATCTGTACAATACCTGTCTAACACCTTACCTGTAAAACACCTTTCTGACTGATTCTCTACTTGTAAACACCTGTCATACCTCCAGGAGGCTATCTCCCACCAGTGTGACCAGCAGTTGATGTCCATGGCGTTGGCGGACCATAGCAGCATTTTCGGAGGCGTACATACAGGTGAAGTCAAACATTGCAACATCCGGCTGGCCATAGTGGTTCATGGCAAAGTCTAGAAAAGGCAGCTGGTGATTGGTCGAGAAATCAGCAGCATCCCGGGCGTATGCCAGCAGCGCGTCCTGATCCACGTTTCCTCGAGAGAGGAGCAGCTCAGTGTCCACGAAGTCCTGAGGTAGGACAAAACCATTTCTGATTTAATGGTGATTTTCTCTGAAACTTTGTGGGGGGGTGGGGGGGGGTCTGATTGGACACCCCAGGTGATGCCTCAGGTAATTCACAGAAATATCTTTCCAGACCTGCATGAATCACCAGTATCACCTTACCAGTTTGAAGTGAATTTGAGAGTAGTTTCCTAATTATTCAGGTACAATTACTAATGGTATGTAAGGCTGTTAGCATGAAGCTACGTAGCAGTGCTAATCTAGTTCTATGCTGTCACTAGATTAGTTTTAAGCTAATGTAGGGAAATCAGGTCATATTTAGTTTTCAGTGAGTGTGTTTTTTGAGCTGAAAATAAACTATAAAGATACTCAAAGACAGCCTCAGTATCCACATTACTTAGCGTGGACTAAGCTAGCGCTACATGATCCAGCTTCATTTAAAAAGGACACTAGCAAGGCTGCTAGTTGTGTTTAAATGAGCTACAGCATGCAAATGTGGATAACTAGATCCTGGAATCAGTCTGGTTTAGTAGAAGAAGATATAAGAATGAAGAGGAAGGAGATATTTCTGACTTTTAGTAATGAGGAAGGACACAGATCAGGTGGAGACAGAACCCAGACCCAGTATCACCAGCCCTACAGCTCTACAATGTGGAGTTAGCTATACCAGGATCCAGTCTACCACAAATACCAGACAGTACCCCAGAACCAATCCCCCTAGCATCCCACCAGGATCCAGTCTACCACAACCACCAGACAGACCAGAACCGATCCTCCTACTACCACACCAGGATCCAGTCTACCACCACCACTAGACAGTAGACCAGAACCAATCCCCCTAGCATCCCACCAGGATCCAGTCTACCACCACCACTAGACAGTAGACCAGAACCAATCCCCCTACACCACACCAGGATCCAGTCTACCACAACCACCAGACAGACCAGAACCGATCCTCCTACTACCCTTACCCCAGGTGTGTGCATCACCTGTAGAATGACTCCTTTGTCCAGCAGACTCTGTTTCTTAGCTGTCATCACGAAGTAGTGAGTGTCATCCTTGTAGTAGACAATGTTCTCCAGATCAATACCTTAAACAGGTGTACATGTTAGCATGATATTCTGACCAGGTGTTTCTAAATTAGAGGAACCAGGTTAAAGGACTGACCAGTTTCCTGTCGCAGCTCTTGGAAGAACCTCTGGTTGAAAATAAAGGCAACTCCGCTGATCTCCTCCACTTTGGCCTCAGCTGAAGTGTTTCTGTTTTTAAAGTTGGCTGTGATGGCGATGGCCAGCTTCCCTCTGAACTCTTTACGCCTGAAACCTGCCCACACAGGTAGAAGATGCTCCTGAGTCTCAGAAAGAAGTTTAAATATTATAAACCAAACTTTAAAAAGTAAGACTTGAAAGACAACCTATGAAGGAAAACTACATTGGTCTAAAGTTTCCTTCACTTGGTGAAGGAGCTCATCCCATAAAGTGACATGGGCCCCCATCCCGTGGACTCACCACCCGTGGGAGGGGCTGTGGGGGTTCAGGTACAATGTGAGTTGGGTGGTGGTTGAAGGCGGGACCCTGTGGTCTGATCCTTGGCTGTAGAAGCTAACTATAAGGATGCGGAACATCACCTCTTAGCTGAGGAAGAGTCTGAGCTGGTGTGTGAGCTCAGGTCCACACACAGGTTGGGCTCTGGACACAGTCTCCTGGAGAAGCATTAGGCTTTCTCCCACTCTAAGAGGTGCTGAGAAGAAGTAGGTATGTTGTAACTTGTGATCTGAGGGAAGGAGCAATTCATCTCCCCACCTATAGATGCCATGTGTTGACTATGGCTATCTAACTTATTTAACCTCTGAACTCTGAGGCAGCCATGTTAATTTCTTGACTTTTGTTTGGAGAGCACATAGAGTAGTTTGCCAGGGGTGTTCTGGTCCATCTTCACCTTAGAATCCTTTATGTAAGCAATGTCTGTTAGTCAATCACCTTTTGAAATCAAATCACTGTTTTGATGTTGAGGATATCAATAGGATGTATGTATGGGAATTTGGTAAATACCGGCGTTTATGCAGCTTGGGTGAATGGCCTTTCAATGGATGCTTCTTGTTATTTTGGTTTTGCTATGACTTGTGTGACACTTAACTGAGCTACATTTGGTATATTTAATGAGTTTTGATACTAAACATCTGTCTTTTTACTACATTCACATGCAGTTGAATAAAATATTTGAAACTAGCTGCAGTGGGTGGAGAAGCCTGTGTAATTGAAGGGGACTCTTTAATGAAGGTGGGGAGGGTAAGGGAGGGGAGGTTCAGGGGTGAGGGAAGGATGGAGCAGGAAATCTACAGAAGGATCAGTGCAGTATTTTCAGTGTTGTAAACTCTGCATCGGTCTGTCCTGGTGAAGAAGAACCTGAGCTGAAAGGAGAAGCTCTGGATTTACCAGTCCATCTACGTTCCTACCCTCACCTACGGTCACCAGCTGTGGGTAGTGACCAAAAGGCCAGATCATGAATACAAGCAGCTGAAATGAGTTTCCTTCTCAGGGTGGCTTGACTCTCCCTTAGAGATAAGGCGAGAAGCTCGGTCATCCAAGAGGAGATCAGGGTAGAGCCGCTGCTCCTCCACATCCAGAGGGTATCTGGTAAGGATGCCTCCTTGATGGATCTTTGGTGAGGTGTACCAGGTGGCGACCCAGAGGAAGACCCAGAAAACACTGGAGGGACTACATGACTACAGGTCGGTGAATGCCACAGAAGCCCCACTGGATGAGCTGGCAAATGCAGCCGAGGACAGGGAAGGTTGGACTTCTCTGTTTAGTCAGCTTCCCCCGTGACCGGTGGGTGGGTGGGTGGGAGGGAGGGATGGATGGATGGATGGATGGATGGATGGATTTGTACCTGGCAGCGTGTTCCTGCGTCCATCAGCTCCAATGATGACGTCAAACTCCAGCTGACTGACAGGATGAGGATTTGGACTCACCTCCATCCTCCAGCCCACCTCTGCACACATCATTTCAATCAAAGACTGAAGTAATTTTCAGGATTTAAAAATTCACACCTGCATTTCCATGAATTTCACATTTTAACCTCAGTGTGTTTACACCCTGTTTCCATCCTCTGCAGCTCTCAGGTTATAAAAGAAATAATTCTTCACTTCTACAGACTGATTTCACTGCAGCTGATTTTATTTTTTTTTTATTTTATTTAACCAGGAAAAACCTCAGTGAGATTAAGAATCTCATTTACATGAGTGTCCTGGCCAAGACAGCAGCAAACCAAGTTACAAATCAATCAAAACCACCAATAAAATTACGTATAAAATCACAAACATACAGCAACACTTCAAGTTACAAAATAATATTAGTCAAAACATTTACCACCTAAAGACTCGTCATTTAATGCTCTTAACTTACTTTTAAAAAGGTGTAAGGAGACCAGTTTCCCTAGACATAGCTTATCCTGCAGCAAATTCCAAGCTGTTGGAGCAGCATATCTAAAACTTCTTTTTCCCATTTCAAGTCTGACTTTGGGTATAGAGAG
The DNA here is from genome assembly GCF_017639745.1 of Melanotaenia boesemani. Classification (NCBI taxonomy): domain Eukaryota; kingdom Metazoa; phylum Chordata; class Actinopteri; order Atheriniformes; family Melanotaeniidae; genus Melanotaenia; species Melanotaenia boesemani. Next base: position 4,953,656 of record NC_055704.1, read on the forward strand.
CAAAAATATATCCTGAGTCACAGAACAAAGATTGTAGCTACTGTTTCTTTTAGATTGGATAGCATTACATTAGAATGAGAGAAGCAAATCTAATATTGCCTTATAAATAAAGATGTGCCAGTAGTTTTGTCTCAGAATACACAGCGAGGGCCAGCCAGCTCTTTCATACAAAATACAATGATGAGTTAGAGCTCTTAGATTAATTAAAAACCTTTTATTTTAACTTACAGAGAGTAGCCTGAACAGCAACAAAAGCCGCTTGCAAATAACTAAGAGCCTGAGTGAGTGATGAAGCAGAGCAATAAATAACAGTATCATCCGCATACAAATGAAAGTTGGCATTAGGAATATTATGGATATTACGCCCAATACAATTTATATACAGTGTGAAAAATAGCGGCCCAAAGACTGAACTCTGAGGCACACCATTTTTCACTTCATGATACCCAGAGGACCTGAACCAACCTGAACACATTGTGATCTGTTTGTTAAATACTTGTTAAACCAACTGATAGACTGGTCAGACAAACCAATACTGCACAGTCTATCTATTAAAATGACATGATCAACAGTATCAAATGCCTTTGACAGATCAATAAAAAGAGCTGCACAGTGTTCTTTATTATCCAAAATATCAAAAAATCATTGACAACATTTAAGGCCGCTGTTGCTGCTGTACTGTGTTTTTTCTAAAACCAGATTGGTAATCAGATAAAATATTGTTAGAACTGAAGAATGAATGGCAAGGCCCAGTGTTTAAAAGCTGGCTAGCCAGCTAGCTAACAGGGCCTAGGTGATAGCTGTTGTTTGACAAGGCCATAAACTAGAGCTAGCAAGTAGCTCTAGCTAAAGTGCAATCCAATGGAATCAACCAGGACAGATGCTCAAGGTGATAATATTCCAACTGCAATTAGTTGTTGCAAATAGTATTCTTGTACTTGTAAATTTCTATTCGTTCAACTTAAAAAATAGATCTCACATAAACACAAGACTCAATCCTCAAACATTAACACACCACTCACAGACTAACTCAGCTACCATCTTGGAACACTCATATGCTGTTACTTTTACTTTTTAGCCCTCTACCTCCTGACCTGTGGGTAGCTCTCAGCTCTGATATGTGACTCAGCTTTAATATGTCATTTGACAACACTTTAACATGCCTCACAAGAATCAGCTGACATGCAGCGATTCAAGGTTCAAGGTTCAAGGAATCTTTATTATCCTTTTTCATTCATTTTCTGAACCGCTTAGTCCATCAAGGGTCGCGGGTAAGCTGGAGCCTATCCCAGCATTAACAGGTGAGAGGCATGGGAACACCCTGGACAGGTCACACACACACTCAGGTATCAATTAACCCAGTGTTTCTCAATCCAGGTCCTCGGGACCCACTGCCCTGCATGTTTTATAAGTAACCCTCCTTTAACACACCTGGATTAAAGAATGGCTCGTTAACAGGCTGCAAAGAACTTGATGAGGAAGTTCATTAATTTGAATCAGGTGTGTTGGAGCAAGAACACACCTAAGACATGCAGGGCAGTGGGTCCCGAGGACCTGGATTGAGAAACACTGAATTAACCTAACATGCATGTCTTTGAACGGTGGTTATTATCCCCTTAGGGCAATTTGTTGTACAGCCAGCAGTAAAAATAATCAGTCACAAACACACAAATAACACAACATATTTAAAAGGACTATAATAAAAATAATAAATTAATAATAATTAAAAAAAATTAAAACTCCATGTTCAACAGGGCAGTGGCTGCAGGGACAAAAGAGTATTTGTGTCTGTTAGTCCTGCATTTTGGTAGGATGTACCGGTGCCCTGATGGAAGCAGCAAAAATCGTGAGCCAGTGGGTGGCTTTGGTCTGCAAGGATTAAACGAGCCTTGTTTAACACTCTGGCTTGATGCAGGGCTGAAAGGTCATTCAGGAAGATCCCTGCAATTTTCCCACATAGCCTAACAATCACCTGCAACCTGTTCTTGAGGGAAAGGAGCCGTACCAACAGATAAAAGAGAAGGTTAAAAGTGATTCAATAAAACAAGAATAAAACATTTGCATAAAAGTCCTGTCAACATTAAAACTACGAAGCTTCCGATAAAAATACATGCGCTGGTGAGCTTCCTGCGCACAGCGTCCACATGAAGGTCAAAGGTCAGCCTGTCATCCAGTTGGGTGCCCAGATATTTATAAGTGTTCACCAGCTCTACTGCCTGGTTCTCAATACTGACAGGAGAGATGTTTGGAGGATCCTTCTGAAAGTCGATGCACATTTCTTTTGTTTTGCTGGTGTTGATATTTAAGAAGGATGACCTGCGCCAGTTGGTGAATTCCTTCACTACAGGTCCATGATCAGGGTCATCACTGCTCAGCAAATACACAATAACTGAGTCATCCGCAAATTTAAAAATGTTACGACCTTCGTGTTGGCTGTGACACTCATTTGTATATAAAACAAATAATAAAGGTGAGAGGAAGCAGCCCTGTGGGGATCCAGTGAAAGAGGTGAGGGTGTCTGACAAAACACCATTAACTCTCATCCGTTGTGGCCGCTCTGGTAAAGTCAACCAGCCAGGCTACAAGACCAGAGTCAATGTTGTGGGAGTTTCTTAACCTTTCTTCTAAAACGTGCGGATTAATACAGTTAAAAGCAGATGAAAAGTCAACAAATAAAAGACGAGAGAAGGACCTGGCTCCCTCAAGATGGGCTAAAACTAAATTCAGCAGGGTGCCTACAGCATCCTCAACATCTCTGCCTGACCTGTAAGCAAACTGTGGGTCCAGATTATTCTGTACACAGGTCAGGAGTGATTCCTTAACAATTTTTCAAAAGACTTCATGACCAGGGAAGTTAGAGCAACAGGTCTGAAGTTGTTTTTTTTTTGTTTGTTTGTTTTGGGAGATGCAGATTTGGGTACTGATGTAATGATGGAATATTTCCAGAGTGAAGGAACCTTATGAAGCTGGAAGAATGTTGAAAAAATAAAACTAAATATATCTGCCAGCTGGACAGCACAGTTTTTTTTTTTATAATTCAAATTTTTATTAGGAAACAACATGAAAAAAAATATATGCTTCACTCCACAAAACAAGTTTTTACTAATTGTTTTTCATTTTGGCAATATAAATCCAAAGAGATTACATCTTCATGTACTCAACAAACATCCATCACCCTGTACTCTCTTCTTTTTGTTTTTTTTTTTTGTAGAAAATAAAAAAATAAAAAAATAAAAAAATAAATAAATAAAAGAAAAGAAAAGAAAATAGAAATACATTAAAACAGAATGTACCAACAGTACAGAGTAGCTAGGGAACAGTGGGTGTCACTTCATTATTATTATGGGTTTTAGATCTAGTGTCCATAAAATTCAACCACAATTTCCAGCTTTCCTCAAATTTGTCCTGTTTCAATCTCAATGCAAATGTAAGCTTTTCCATCTGAAAAATATCCTGAATCATATTTATCCAGTCCTCCAGTGTAGGTACCCTGTCATTCATCCATTTCCGAGTGATTGTTTTTTTGCTGGCAATTAGCATAATATTAAACATATATATTTTGCAAAACCCTTTCACACATTCCGGCTGTTTACCCAAGAACATAGTTTCAAAGTTCAAAGGAATATTAGCACCAACAGCACAATTGAGACTTTGCTTAATTTTGCCCCAATAGGAAGACAGTTTAGGACAGGTCCAGAAGACAAGACCTCCAGCACGATTTATCTGCATTCGAACCCCTCTGGGCCGGCGTTTTGAAAAAGCGCACAACATTCTTCCATGCAAATTCCCTCCATGTCAGTGAAGATGTACATTTCCAACAATTACTTTGAATATTTGATCAATCGTCAACATGAATCTTAAGGTTACCCTCCTTCTCCCATTTGCCCTTGATATAAAATGTGTCTTCACCATCCATGTTTTGTAATTCGTAGTATAATTTTGATACTAATTTATTGTTCGAATCTGACTGGTATGACTTGAGAAAGATATTTATGATAACAGAGAATGGCCTGTCTGGGTCGTCTTTCTTTGTTTTATTTAAATAATGTCAGATTTGTAAGAAACGAAAAAATGCTTTGTTATCAATACCATAAATCCGTCTTATTTCTTGAAAACTCCTCAGACTGCCTTTTTGATAGAAATCATTATATTTTACCAAGCCCTTTTCTGTCCATATCTTAAAAGTACAGTATTGTCAGTTCTATTTGGAGCAAAATCTTGGTCATATGCTATCCATCTAATCAACATACAGGACTCTTTATTTTCTTTAACTAGTTTTGACCAGGTCTTCAATGCTGTTTCCAAGAATGGATTAAGTTCTTGCAGTTTTTAATTAGGTCTATATTACCAATTGCCGCTTGCACTGGGATACGGTTCATCATATCTTCAATTTCTTTCCATTTCGCTGTATAGGATGAATTACATATTTCCACTAGTGGAGTTATCTGTGCTGCCCTGTAGTAGTTCCTCATGCTAGGGAGTGAGAGACCCCCTTTATTTTTAGTTAACTGTAAAGTCTTAAATCTAATCCTTGGCCGTTTCCCTTGCCAAATAAATCTAGATAACAATTTATCAATTTTTTGAAACATAGTATTGGCAGGTTCTGCTTGTATTGTCTGAAATAAATATAGTAATTTTGGTAACACTATCATTTTTATAGCTTCTATTCTTTGCATAAGTCCCAAGTAGGGCACTAGGCTCCATCTGGCTAGGTCAGTCTTTATTCTGGCCATTAAAGGGTCATAATTAGCAGAGACAATATTATTCATGTCTTTAGGAATAATCACTCCCAGTTATACTAGTGACTCCATTTCCCAATTTATTTTGAAGTTTTCTTTGATAATATTATTAGGTGAGTATTTAAATGTTAGCACCTGCGATTTATGTGAGTTCAATTTATAACCTGAGAATTTGCCATATTTTATTAAAGTTTTATATAATTCTGGGAAGGATTCCTGGGGTTTAGCTAAATAAATTAAAATGTCATCCGCAAATAAGGCTAATGTTACATCCCCTGGCCTTCAGCCTGGGAATGTATGAATTGAGTGACTGATGACCTGGAATTAGACCCAGCTGGGGTAGCACGCCTCCCCTGTCAAGGATTGGACAGCGTCGTTCCCTCCGGATTTCCTGAGTGCCGCCCGCTATTGGATTGGACGGAAAGCACCACACCTCCGCCAGCCTGGCCCAATCGGACCGCTGGGGGAGCCATAAGAGAGAAATGCCATCGTCAATCGAGGCAGCTGTGATTCATTGGACTCACAGTGTGCCAAGCTGGGATTGTGATAGACGCTGGTCTGTGTTTTGGATTTATGGTAAAACCTGAGTGGTTTGGTAAGCTTTGTGATTCCCTTATTTTGGTTGTTTGCACGATTGTGCTAGTCCTTAAGAGTTGAGAAAAGACACTCCTCTTTTGTGAATATTTTGAGTTTGTATAGAAGATTTTGGTTTCTATTTAGAAGAGCTTTTGTTTGTTATTTCTCTAGGAGATCTTTTGTTTGTTTTGTGATATCCTCGTTAAAGAGTTGAAGTTGTTTTTTGTTATTTTGGCTAACAAGACTGTTTGTTTGGTTAATTTACCTAATTAAGGACACCTTTTGTTTGGCTGTTTGTTTCTTTTGTTACCAGATAGGATATAACCTGAGATAGGACACCCTTTGTTTGTATTTGTTTGTTTGAACCTGGTTTTTGTATAATAAATTATTATTTTTATATATCCTCCCTTTTGGTCTGGTTCATTTCAGTTTGTTATCGTCCCTGATCCCCTACATCTGAGAAGGGGACGTAACACTAACTTTTGTTCCTTATGATTTACCTCAATGCCATGTATTTCAGTATTTTGACTAATCCATTGTGCCAGAGGTTCAATAAATATGGCAAATAATAGTGGGGATATAGAACATCCTTGCCTACAACCTTGTTCTATTTTTATTATTCCTGATAGTCCCCCATTAATTCTAATTTTACCAGTGGGATTGTTATATAGTTCTTGAATTATCTTCAAAGATTTATTTGAAAAATTAAAGTGGGATAGAACTTTATATAAAAAGGACCAATCTACAGTGTCAAATGCCTTTTGTGCATCTAGACCTAATATTACTGCTTGTTTGCCATTCCTTTTAATATGATTGATAACGTGTAGTGTTCGCCTAATGTTGTCCCTAGTACGCCTCTCCTTAATGAATCCTGTCTGGTCTAAATTTATTATGTCCGGGAGAAAATGTTCCAATCTTCTGGCTAATATAGAAGTAAAAATCTTGTAGTCCTGATTTAGTAAACTAATTGGACGATAATTTGAGCAGTCTAGTTTGTCTTTCCCCTCCTTTGGTATTACAGTAATTATTGTTTCCTTCCAGGAGGGCGGGGTCTGACCCCCATTCAGAACCCAGTTAAACGATCTTAAAAGAATAGGGGAAAGTTCTTTTAAGTAGGTTTTATACCATTCAGCGGTAAATCCATCGGCTCCTGGTGATTTGTTAAGTTTGAACCTTTTCACTGCTTTTTCTAGCTCCTCGGCTGATATATTTTTTGTCAGGGTTTCATTTTGTTCATTCGATATTACCTGTAACGACAATTGATTTAATAGTACATTAGCTTGTTCAGCTCCTTCTCTTTCTTTCAACGCATATAACTTTTGGTAATATTTCTCAAAACTTTTCATTATTTCTTTATCTTCATAAGTAACTTTTTTGGTTGTTGGTTCTCTAATTTTGTATATAATTCTTTCTGCCCGTTGTTTTGCCAGTCTGTAAGCTAAAAGTTTTGTTGACCTGGGTCCTGTTTCATAGTAACTTTGTTTTAGGAATAATGTTTTTTTCTGTATACAAGTCTGGAGTTCCTGATGTATTTCATGTCTAGTTTGTTTTATTCTCTGTAGAGTTTATGAATCTGCATTGTTTTTATGTTTGTTTTCCAGTTCAGCCAGCCTATGTTCCAAATTATTCAATTTTTCCTGCCTAGATTTTTTTAAAAGAGACGATTTTGCAATTATTTTGCCTCTCAAGATGGCTTTACAAGCGTCCCATAGTATTATAGGAGAGACTTCACCATTGTCATTGTCCTGCATGTATGTTTGAATATCTTCTTTCAGTTCTTCTTTGACTTTACCCTTAAGTATGCTTGAGTTTAGTCTCCAGAGGAAAGGTGATTTTATTTTATTAACATCTATTTTTATATGAAGTGGACAATGGTCTGAGAGGTCCGTCACTCCAATATGACATTTCTTCACTCGTCCTACATCTTTGTTGTACATAAAAAAATAATCAATTCTTGAATAAGAATGATGGGCTGCAGAGTAAAATGTGTAGTCCCTTTGACGGGGGTTCAGCTCTCGCCAAACATCACTTATTCCCATCTCCCTCAACATTTTTCTTATCTTTCTTCCAATATTATTATTAAATGTGAGTTGTTTTGAAGTATCTTCTGGCGGATTCAGTCGTACATTAAAATCACCACCACAAATTACTATACCTTGCGCTTTAGTTATCATATCGAAAATATGTTTATAGAAATACCACTTTGAACCTGGAGGTGCGTACACATTGATAAATGTAACTTCAAGTCCCTCAAGTCTGCCAATCACCATGTTGTATCTACCATCTTTATCCTTGTATTCTAAAAGTTTCTCAAAGACCAACTTATTAGATATTAATGTTGCCACACCCCTTTTGTGATGCACTAAATACCTGATTAAAGCCCTGTCTTTTCAATTTACTATGTTCTATCTCTGAGAGATGAGTTTCCTGAAGGAAAACTACCTCTGCCTTTTCTTTTTTCATTTTTCCTAGTATTTTAGCCCTCTTTATTGGATTAAGAATTCCTTTTACATTATATGTTGTGATTCTTATTGGTGCTGAAGACATCATGAGTTACAGTGTACATTTCACCTAAAGCAAACATAGTAAGTGACCCCCTTTGGCTACTCGAACAAATAAAAACATTTAACAATCTGAACAATTTAACTTTGTACATCAAATTAAGACTAGTCCACGTAAAAGGGACTTCCTTATCAGCGGTTTTTCCAGCGACCGTAGTGATGTTATAGTTAGTGAGTGACTTTGAGGGGAAGCCACCACAACTCAATGGTTGTGGAGAGCCCTCTAGTGGCGATACCTGGTTGTAGAAGTCCATTTCCCGCATACTTTTTGTGGTCCCCGACTTGTTATCACGAAAAGAGAAAACGGAACTTTTTCGTCCCATCTGCTCCTTCCTCCTACCTTTACCTTGTCAAAGTCATTGTCCTGTTGTCATTTGTCGCCTAGCGAATTATTCCCTTCTGTAGGCGTCTAGTTTCCGCTTATATCCCTCCGGTGTTTCGTCGTTTGAACGTCCCTTGTCAGTCTCTCCCGGTTTGAGCCATATAGCACTTTTGATCTTGTCGGCCCACGTTTTAGAAGGTTTGATAATGGTGACCGCAAAGCCTCGACTCACCATATCCTTTGTCGCGTCCGCTGCAGAGTTGTAAACACATGTACCGTCTTCATAAAACACCTTCAACTTTGCCGGGTATGGCGTCTGGAATTTAATTTTCTTTTCTCTTAGAACCCGCTTTGCTTCAGTGTACTCACGTTGCCGCTTCAACACGTCCGGGGAGTAGTCATGATCCACTATTAGTCTCTTCCCATCTAGCATGAATCCTTTCTTCTGCCAAGCTAGTCTCAAAACTTCATCTTTGGTCTTAAATGTAGTGAACTTGACTATTATTGAACATGGGGGAGCGTCTGGTGGGGCTCTGGATCCAAGTGAGCGGTGTGCCCTTTCTATATTCAGGTCGACCGAGGCCGAAATATCCAATTTGTCTCTGAGCAGATTTTCTATGAAAGCCGAGACAGATGTAGAGTTGTCCTCAGAGCCTTCCCCGATACCATGAAGTCGAATGTTGTCTCGTCTCGATCTCCCCTCGAGTTCAATCATTTTCGCTTCTAGCTTGCCGTGTGCTTTACTTAGCTCCAATGCCGCCTCTTCAATCCACTGGGTCCTGTCTTCAACTTCCATAATATGGGTTTCTGCTTCATTCAATCGTCCATTTATGTTTTTTATTTCGTCCTTCAATTCACGAAAGCCATCCCCGTTTTCACGGCGTAGGTTAGCCCTCTCACTAGCTGTCTCGCTAGCCGCTACTAATGTCTCTGCGTCTGAGAGGCTAGCCGCGCGTTCCTCATTCTTTTCTTCACCTGGCAATATCATTTCTCGAGATGGCAAAACGTTCTTTGATTTCGCTTTAGGCATTTTTCTGACTCTTAAGTGCGTTGCATATAACGAAGTTACATAGAAAAAGGAGATTTTTGAACATTTGTCGGGGAGCCACGAAATTAAACTTGCGCCATCTTGATTGCTCACCCGGAAGTCCGGACAGCACAGTTTTTGAGGACCTGACCTCCAACACCATCAGGACCAGGACTTTTCCTCTCCTTAACTCCACGAAAAAGTTTAACAATGTTGCTCCTTTTGCCAACAACACTGCTCTGAGAAGAGACAATATTTCTAAAAACAGACAATTCTTCACTAAAAACATTGACAATAAAACGGTTAAAAAAAACAAAAAACAAAACTATTCAGTTCATTGGAAAGCACCAGGTCAGACCTTCCATTTAGGGAGGGAGGAACATTTTATGGTGGCATCCCCATCATGGATTTCACCACCTCCCATGCAGGGCGAGAGCTGCCTGCACTTAGCATAGACCAGCGCCACACCACAGATTAGCTGACACACAACGATCAGCTGAAGCCCAGTGATGAGCTAAAATGCAGTGGTGAGCTAAAACGCAGCGATGAGCTAAAACACAGTGATCAGATGAAACCCAGCAATCAGCTGACACATTTCATTTCAATGTTAATTTCACACTTCAACTGATTTCGAACTGAAATTATAAAGTTAAATTTGTTATTTTCAGCTAAGTTTCATTTGGAAGAAGCATTTTTTTTCTGGTCTCACTGTGTCGCTGCTGGTCCTCTGGTGGCTCCACTAGCTGTTTAAATTCCACATTGACATGGACTTCGGTCCCCAGCAGCAATGCAGCCTTCAGCAGGACCAGCTGCAGCTGCCGGATACCTGCAACCAGGAAACAGGTGGCACTAACAGGACCAGCTGGCAGACCACATGCAACCAACAGATCTCATACTCACTGATGTGGTCGATGGAGCCAGCGCAGAACTTTCCGTAGAACTTTTTGGCCCCAAGGCCTCGCAGGTCGTGGATGGTGAAGGGCCACAGATGGAGCACATTGTTCCTGGAGAACGAATCTCTCTTCTCCAGCACCACCACCCGAGCTCCCATGAAACTCAGCTCCACCGCTGTCCTCAGGCCACAGGGCCCCGCCCCAATGATCACACACTGACCAATCAGAAGAGACAACAGCTGACCAAGTTTTGTTAACCCTGCTATGACAATGGTGCCCTTTGAGCCTGATTGTTAGCGTTGCTATAACGATGGTGCCCTCTCTACTCAGTCACAAGGATAGTATGTATTAGAGAAATTCTTGAAGAGTGAGCAGCAGAAGGACTTACTTACAGAAATTCTTAACAAAAACAATGTGGACTGTAAAATGATTATAATGATTATAATCTGACCCTTCAGCACATGCAGGCAGATTAAAAATGTGTCACAGTGTTCTTGTTTCTATGGAAACTCACGGTCATGTTGCTGCAGACTCCAGCTTTCTGGTACTCCTGCCGTGCAGCCCTTCGGTCCAGTTTGGCCCACAGAGCATTGGCCTTCCAGTAGTTGAGGCGTCGTTTGATTGGCCGGTACAATGGCCTCTCGGCGGTGCTGCGATCCAGCTGCAGATGTTCGCACAGCTGGCCGAAGCAGCGCAGCGTCGCTCTGCAGGTTGATGCCGAAACAAACTCATCAAACAGCTCCTGAGCTCGGCATTCTTGGTAGGACTCGTCTTCCATGACGACCCCTGAGGCTGCAGAGCACCATGGGAATGGGGTCACCGGGTGGTGATGTCTCTGATGTCAGCTGAAAGGACAGGAGGTGGAAATTCATGTTCAAACTCTAGATGTTGGTAACTCTGCACATTATAGATCTGTTTTGGGACCACAAGAATCCTAAAAACCTTTCTAATGTCTCTTCGAACTTCAGACTGACTGACATCTTCAACACAAAGTTTTATGTGAGACACCGAAGGGACCTGCTTTTTCCTCACCTGGTCAGTTTTAATTTTTTTTTTCTTCCTCAGCATGTTATCTTACAGACTAGTGTAAAGAAAATGTCTAAATTAACATTTCAGGTGTTTATTTAGTTTTTCTGCATGTGCATCAAATCTGTTCAAAGTTCCCCTAAAGGTCACCTTTTTACACGAAGAGCAGCAGCATTGTGGTTGTCTTCCCGCCCGCTCTGGCTCTGCTGAACGATGTGACCCATCCAAACATGACATTTCTCCTGTATTAGCAACTAAACCTGACAGTAGAAAGGGTTTAATGCCAAGTGTGGACTCTCATTGGCTGGTCTAATGTGAAGTCTGTTTACAGAATGGCTTAATTCCAAACCGCCTCCTACCCTTCTCACAGAGGCTCCGCCATATTAAGGGTCGTCCCAAACCAGGTAGTGTGGAGGGCGAGTGGACCGTTCAGCCCTCAAATAGCGAGTCTGTAGTGCTCCACGCTCACAAGGCAGTCTGCAGCTGGTGAGATGGTGAAATGGAGGAAACAACCTACAAATATGAGTTCTGCATGTCTGCTGCATGTTTGTCCCACTGACAGAAAATCACAGGTTTAAGAAAATAAAATAAAACTAGACAATCTGATGTTGATGCTGATGTTTGATTGGATGGAAGTTACTCGTAGGGCAGTCATCACTGCATCTGAGGCCACTGGATCCACTCACACATGAAAATATCTTTATGTCATCTTGTTGTTCCTTGACATATATAGGCCACCTAAACACTGAGCAACGTTTTTTGATAACTTTGCTGAACTGCTGTCAGTTATTGTTGGTGATTTTAACATTCATGCTGAGAACCCGGAGGACGGAGAGACCAAAGAATTGTGTTGTGTTCTTGATAACTTTGGTCTACCTCAGCATGTGGAACAGAGGACCCTGTCGGAATCTGGTCGTCTCTCAAGATCTGAATATTTCCCAGGTTGTTGTGATGGATGTTGCTCTGTCTGATCATTCCTGTGTTTTCTTTGAGATGCTGTTACTGTCAACAAAAAAACCCAAACAGAGGTTATCAAGAAACGGTACATTGGTGAAAATACCACTGAAATGTTTCTACCAGCTTCCTCTCCATCACCCCCTCCCCTGGCCTTCAGCTGATGAGCTTGTGGATCATTTCAATGGTAAAATTACAGCATTATTGATGTCATTGCTCCCACCAAGGTGGAAGTGATCGCTGCCAAAAAGAGAGCTCCATGGAAAAATGCCACGCTGGTAAGAGCTGGAAAACCAGAATGTGAAAAAGATGAACGCAGGTGGAAGAAAACAAAGCTGCAGGTTCGCTATTAGATCTATAAAGAGAGACTGAGGATTTATAATCTGGAGCTGAGAGATGCAGACCATCTTTCTTTCTGACATCATTGCTAAGAACAGCAATAAAGCTCGAGCCTTGTTCGTTACTGTTGACAGGCTAACTAATCCTCCTGGGCCAGTAACCCCAGAACTTCTGTCCAACCGGGCCTGGAATGAGTTTGCTTCTTTCTTTACTGACAAAATCCAGAAAACCAGACAGTCAGTCACTGCTTCCATGCCAGGGGAGGACATATTTCCCTGTGTCCACTCAGAGACATGAAGGTACAACTGGAACTCAGTGCTGCATTTGACACGGTTGACCAGAACATCTTAGTACACCGGTTGAAAAACTGGATAGGAATTTGGGCTCTGCAGTTAATTAGTTTGAGTCCTATTTAAAAGACAGGGACTACTTTGTGTCTATAGGTAACTATAAATCTGAGTGACCAAAGTAACTCGTGGAGTTCCCCAAGGCTCCATCCTGGGGCCACTGCTGTTCAAATGAAGACAAACCTGAAATAATAGTTTTTGGAGCCAAAGGAAGAAAGATTAAAAGTCAGTTCTCAGCTTCAAACAGCAAAGTTCAAAACTACCAACCAGCCAGAGACCAGAGTAGTCCTGGACTCAGACCTGGACCTGTAGACTGGACTACTGTAATACTGTCCTCACAGGTCTCCCTAAAAAGTCCATCAGACAGCTGCCGGTAGTCCAGAACGCTGCTGCTCCAGTCCTCACTAAGACCAGGAAAGTAGATCCTAGAACTCCAGTCCTCACTAAGACCAGGAAAGTAGATCCTAGAACTTCAGTCCTCACTAAGACCAGGGAAAGTAGATCCTAGAACTCCAGTCCTCACTAAGACCAGGAAAGTAGGTCCTAGAACTCCAGTCCACACAAAGACCAGGAAAGTAGATCCTAGAACTCCAGTCCTCACTAAGACCAGGAAAGTAGATCCTAGAACTTCAGTCCTCACTAAGACCAGGGAAAGTAGATCCTAGAACTCCAGTCCTCACTAAGACCAGGAAAGTAGGTCATAGAACTCCAGTCCACACAAAGACCAGGAAAGTAGATCCTAGACCTCCAGTCCTCACTAAGACCAGGAAAGTAGATCCTAGAACTCCAGTCCTCACTAAGACCAGGAAAGTAGATCCTAGAACTTCAGTCCTCACTAAGACCAGGAAAGTAGATCCTAGAACTTCAGTCCTCACTAAGACCAGGGAAAGTAGATCCTAGAACTCCAGTCCTCACTAAGACCAGGAAAGTAGGTCCTAGAACTCCAGTCCACACAAAGACCAGGAAAGTAGATCCTAGACTTCCAGTCCTCACTAAGACCAGGAAAGTAGATCCTAGAACTTCAGTCCTCACTAAGACCAGGGAAAGTAGATCCTAGAACTCCAGTCCTCACTAAGACCAGGAAAGTAGGTCCTAGAACTCCAGTCCACACAAAGACCAGGAAAGTAGATCCTAGACCTCCAGTCCTCACTAAGACCAGGAAAGTAGATCCTAGAACTCCAGTCCTCACTAAGACCAGGAAAGTAGATCATAGAACTCCAGTCCTCACTAAGACCAGGAAAGTAGATCCTAGAACTCCAGTCCTCACTAAGACCAGGAAAGTAGATCCTCGAACTCCAGTCCTCACTAAAGGCGCATTCTGACAGAAAAGTTCTAAGAACGCAGTTCTAATAACTGTCCTAGTTCTAAGAACGGCCCTTCTCCAGGAGAACTGTTTCATGTTGCATTCGCACGAGTTGGGGGCGGTAGCAGGACCGATGTGACGCATACGTCTGCGACAGTGGCGTGTGACTTTAGCGCCACATAACAACAAAACAAAACCCACTAAAAACAAAACAACACGGCAAGCTCATATTGAGAACGAAGAGATCGTAGTGTTCATGCTCTGCTTGATGGAGATGTTACTGATGGACGATACAACCAGGCGTCTCACGTCGAGGCTGGAAGGCTCCTGAAAGTCAGAAGATGAAGAATCCAGCGGCAGGAGATACGCCGCAGACAAAGGAGACGACATGTAAGTTTAACTTATTAAACATGCGCCGATTGTATACGTGTCTTATGAGTAAACATTTCAGACGGTTTTCTACTGTCTGTGTTGAGCAGATTACAATAAGTAAATATTTCAGACGGCAGGTTTATTGTAACTCGTGTTCTGTTTCAGACGTTGCTGCAGCTCATTGAACTCCTCACCGTCCGGCTGGTCCGGAGCAAAGCTGATAACTAGTGGGAAAAGGTTGTTCTCAATTTTACCGATGAGCAGTAGATAGAGAATTTCTGTATGTCCAGGGAGACATTTCAATACATCTGTGGCTGCCTGAAGCTGCGCTGGAGAGGATGGACACAACCACCTGCTGCAGATACTGAAGGAGATGGAGAACAGCCTGGATGCTTTACCTCCTGCCTTCCAGCTAATCACAACACAACTCTTCATAATAAGCATCATGTTCTGGAAGTTCAACAGCCAGAACATACATGTATAAATGATGTACACATTTAAAGAGAAAATGTTCCATAGAAAATGCATCATTTAATTTTTTTTTGTGTGTTATGTGCAAAATAAAGATCTCATCATCTGCTATTAAGCTTTGTGTGTTTTATGGAATCATCAGTAGAAAGGTGAAGGAGTAATCCATCACTGGAGGGTTGGTTGTGACTGAGTTACGGTTTAGAATTATGAGGACATAGTCACACAGATTTAGCGTATATGAAGGTAAAAATATAAAAAGGGTGGTGAAATGTTTACAGGTGTGTAATTTGTGTCCACAAGTATTTGATGCCAGATCTTGGTTAAACATGATAAACTTCGTTCTGTGATATGGAGCATATTATAAAGTTGATAAACTAATGTAATTTACACCCAGGGATAAGACTTAAAATGTAGCGACCAAAGATGGATTATTTAATATTTCATAGCTGTGATAAGTTAATAACTACTCAATATTTTTATTAGCTAATATTTTATAGATGTGGCCAAAGCACATCTAACAGACAAAAAATCTGAATACTTCAGACACTTTGCAAAGTCATTTATTTTTTTATAGTGAATACAGCAGAGCAAAAATAACTATTTACATGTGTGTATATGCTGCATATCACACTGGCTTTTCCTGCCGCACGCATTTGCTGCGGCGTTGCCCGAGTAGACATGTCGGTGGTACAAGTTGTCGAATTTACTGTTTTTTCGGTTCGTCCCACTCCGGTTGTCGTGATCCTTAATTTATTTGTAGTCTTGTGTGAGTTTTCTACGTGCGCTGCTTCGCGTTATCCCACGTTCTCTGACTGAGAGCTGATCGTCAGGAATATTTTTATATTTTGCTGCGAACCTTCAAAACCTCTCTGAAAATCCTCTGTGGCGTAGACGGTCAGAAGAGCTTCGACCTCCTTGTCGGTCCATTTATCGCTTGCTCTGTTGTTGTTTTTGTCTGTATGTGCAACCGTGTTTTTTAAATGTGGCGGGGACACAAAATGCAGAAATCTGGCAAGGGGCGTAGCTACCAGTCACCAAACACCTACGTCATGAGGGTCCTATAGAACCCCGTTAAGACCCTGCCTCGGAGCAGGAACTAAAATGGTTATAGGAACTGAGGGCTTTGGTCCCTAGTTCCTATATGTCGGAATGCGCGAAAAAACGGCCTGGTTCCTGAAAAAGTTATAGGAACTGCAAAAGGTTCCTACAGTCGGAAAGAGCCTTAAGACCTGTATGGTTTAGCACCAGAATCCATTCAGGATCTTCTGTTTGGTTATTAAGCAACCACAGGTCATCAGGGTCAGGTCTACTTTCTGTTCCCAGAGTCAGAACTGAACGTGGAGAGGCAGCGTTCAGCTTTTATGCTCCTCACATGTGGAACAAACTCCCAGAAAACTGCAGGTCTGCTGACTCATCAGTTTTAAATCAGGCTTTTCTCTTTGCTGTCTTTTATCAGAACAACTGTTAATTCCTCTCACTGGAACTTTTTGTTTCTTACATTTTGCAGCTTTTTTCTTTCCACTTTTATTTAATTTCTTTTATTTCTTGTTAACTTTGTTTTCAATGCACTTGTTAGTCGTTCCTGCACCCTGCTGTAATTCTTTTAGTGTTTTATGTAAAGCACTTTTAATTGTCTTGTACTGTGATCTATACATATAAACTTTCCTGCCTTTATGTCTGGAAGAAGTTTGGCCACTGACAGCCACAGTACTTGGACTCAGCCACCCCCCCAGCACAGAGCCCTCGGCCCACCCCTCTCCTTTCCAGCAGCCCAGATGAGAAAGGAGCTGACCAGACGGCATCAGTTCCAGGGTCCTGAAGTCCTGCACAGATGAACTGTGTGGAGTTATGGAGCAGGTCTTCAACCCTAGCCTCTAGCTGAAGGTGGTACCACATCTCTGGAAGACCTCCTGTGTGGTACCATTACCAAAGACATATCACACCAGAGAACTCAGCAGAGAACTTGGTTATCTTCCTGCTACACCGTGCTCTGGCTCACCTGGAGAAACCGGCAGCTCTGCGAGAGTCATGTTTTTTATTTCTCCAGTGCCTTCAACACCATTCAGACAGAACTCCTGAAAGCCAAACTGGAGAGGACTGGGGTGGACCTTCATCTGGCAGACTGGATTCTGCACTCACAAATCTGCCCAAGTCTGTGAGGGACTCTGTGTCTGACCTGCAGTGTCGGTGTCCCCCAGGGGACGATCTCGGTCCCGTTTCTCTTCACCCTCTACACTGCAGACTTCAGACACAACATGGACGCATTGTACAGGAAGGATCAGAGCAGGTCTATCTTCTGAGGACATGCAGTCTTTTGGAATGAATGGGGGCTCCTGAGGACCTTCTCTGACTCTGTGGTGGATCAGCCATCCTGTACGGTTTGATCTGCTGGAGCAGCAGCATCACAGAGAGGGCAAGCTGGACCAAGTCATCAGGAAGTCCATCTCTGACCTGGGCTGGTCTCTGGACTCAGTGCAGGAGGTAGGTGACAAAGGGGTCCTGGCAAACCTGCCCTCCATGCTGGACCATGAGTCCCACACCCTGCAGGACCCCTGTCTGCTCTGGAGAGCAGCTTCAGGGAGAGACTGATCCATCCTCTGTGGGAAGGAGAGATACCGCAGGTCTTCCCTCCCTGCTGCTGTCAGATGAACACGATGAACACATTGAAACTGTCTTTACATGTTTATGTACATATTTATATACTGTATATACTCACCCTGTCAGACCAGATACTGTACATTTTATTACTTATTTGTGTGTGTGTGTGTTCTTTTTATGTCACCTGTGTGCTGTAGCTTATTGCACCTGTACTGTTGGAACACAGGAATTTCCCCACTGAGGGAGTAATAAAGGTTTCTTACTCTTTTTATTCTTATTCTTGTTATTACCTTCACTAGCGTGCTACACCCGTTTTTCATTCAAAATGGCGTCATTCTACAGACTGGACCTTTAAAAGAAGTTACCAGGAATGCTACAAGGAAACATCTGTTTTGCCCCAGTTTGAGCTGGGCTCAGTCTAAACATCCTGCTGGTAAACCTGAACCCCTGCTGTGACTCAGAGGTCGGCTCACCTGGATGTTTCTGAAACCTTCTGACATCCTCTCATTTCTAAAGAGAAAATCAGACTTGAACAAAAAGTAGCTGTTTGGGCGACAGCAGTTCATCTCTGTCCTCACAGCTTCACTATAAAAATACAACTCTATTTAGTTTCATTACATTTATTTGTTATTTTCATCTATTGTTGACTTGGGGATTTTATTTGTTTTTTCTTGTTAAGCACTTTGGCCAACTGGGGTTTTGAATGTGCTTTACAAATAAACTTAATTTGACTAACATGATCATTGACTATTGATTTGGGACCAGAACATCCAATTAATTTTTCTAAAATAAATTCAGAAAAAAAATTTAGAATCTGGTGAAGATAAAAGTTTCCTCTGAGACGAGGTCACATGACCTGCTGTCAGTGTGACAAACAAAGACGCTCAGAGACGACCACTCTGTACCAAGCACCACCCACACGCACGCACAGCCAGAAACAGATCATCATATCAATTGATACTATGGGTTTACTGACTGGATCTAATTGATCGCCTGATCAATTGGTGGCTGAGTTGATCAGTTTGTGATCAATGAAGCTATCAGACGGTTTGGACCAGAACATCCCGGTATGAGCAGGTCAGAACCTGATGTGTGTGCTGGTCAGTCTGACTTCCTGTCAACACGCAAACTCATTAACAACAGAGTGAAAAAGAGCGAGAGGTACTCACACACACGTCCGAGCCGCCGACAGTCTGCTGGCCTCTCACATAATCCACTAATCACACTGGCGCTGTGTGGCTGATGTCAAGGGGCGTGGCCACATAGACGAGCCGCGCGCACCAGCCTCACCGCTGATCCTGATCTGTCAGTAATCTGAGTTAACCAGCTTAATGAGATCTGAGCAGCCAAAGATCATCTTCATCAGAGTGAGGAAGCAGATGGCATCCAGGTGATTACACCTGTATGTAAAACCTTCTGACTGGGTTCTGGTTGCAGCCATGGACCAGAGATCAGAAACTTCCTGAGACAAAGGTCCACTCCGTTACCCTGGGAGAAGCGATGGCAAAGAGTTTGCTGCTGGAAAGTGGCTTTACCAAAACAAGAGGCATGGATCTTTCACGGAGAAACTGATCATATAAAAGTAATAAAAAGTTAATAATAATGCCATCGTTGTGTCGCATTTCTCTCAGGTTGTTGTCTGCACAGCGCAACAATCTCCACTGAAGGTCTCTGAACATATAAGGACAATTAGTTGGATCGGAACAGAAATTTGCTGCCTAGAGCAGCTGAAAGTATCATAAAAATCAGCAGAAGTTGTTTGAGGAATCATACTAATGCAAAGTTTATATGCAGACAGACTCTGATTGGTTTGTTCCACCCATGTGGTTAAAAGGGGCGTTCCCGCCGAACCAGCCGTCAGATCTGAGCGGTTCATCCGGCTGATGATCGCCCGGTTTAAATAGAGAAAACTCCACCCACCCAGCTCCCCCGGACGCTAAATGCAGCGGACCCAGTCAATCACATCAGAAGCGACACACACGCAGATGTTTACACACAGAAACAAACTTCCATCTGAACGAAGTTCCAAAGCAAGTCTGGAGCTTTTAATCCATAAAGGCGACTCAGTACCACGTGGTGTTTATTTCTCCGCACAGCATTCATAATATTGTCTCTGCATAGAGAGAAGCTGCGCAGCCAACCAATCAGAGCCTTCCTTCTGCTTTGGATAACAGACTTCTCCCAGAGATTCTCCATTTGAAGCCACGAGTTCAGCAGAGTTTCGGTCTTCCTTCATTTCAGGGAAACATTTAGGTGTTGTTGCTCCATGTGATCCTTCTGTCTGTAAACACCCAAAGATGTTACACTTAACTAACGTATTTTTATCATCACTTTCATATTAAATATGATATTTAGATGAGTTAAGTTTAAAACTTGATGCTGCTGAAATTTGTTCAAGCATGTAGCCTGTTGGATTTGGCATTTATCCCTTAAAATTTCTTGAACATTGTTGTTGAACATTAAGGCCCATTTATGCTGCAGAAGATGGATATGCAGGCAGACGGACAGTTTCGTCCCTGTCCTGCGTTGGTTACGGGCATAATTTGATCTGTTTTGGGGGAACTTAACTATCCATCACTTGACGCAGAAGACAGAGCAATACAACCAGAAATCGTGGGGGCAGTGCTGAGCAAAATAGCTGACATGCGACCAGCGAAAGAAACAAATCAGAGAAGAAGAGGATCTGGAAGGGGATATAACAGCAGAAAAAGAATGAAGACAAGGTTAACAACAGTAGAAATTGCGCAAGCTTTTGAAGAAAAACTATATGTGAGTGTTTAGGATGTGCTGGGTGGTTGGAAAAAACTTCATAGAGATGCATTACTGCTGCTAAATGGTGTCTGAAACTGACGTCAGCTCAAGAGAGTAATCGCTGAACTCAGCACTGGCCTCTAGTGGAGGAACTGACTTCACAATCATGGCAACTGAAATGGAAAATTATACATATCTTATACTTGTGTAATATTTAGATGTGTAATCTTGCACCTTGTATTAAAACCATGGCCTTATATTTTTCACTGAGTAAGATGGAGTTGTACCCTGCAAATATTTGGCAGTGAGCTTCTCTTTCTTATCACATTACTGTTAGTATTCTTTATCTGTGTTCTTCACAAACTGTCACTCATCAACGAGAAGAGAGAAATGTTAAAAAACCAGTTTGAGCAGGTTCTGAAGACAGTGTACTGAGGACTTGCACCTGTGACCTTGATGCTTTCACATCATGAAAGTCTATATTAACCAAGCCCATGTGTATCTGTTTGGACTCGCTCAGCCAAAGCTGTTTGACTGTGTGACTCTCATTGCTGATCAGCTCTTAATAAAAAATACTTTGATTCTCACTTAGTGTGTGATCTTTGATAATAAAACTTCCACTACACAACGTAAAACATGCATGGAAGTACGAGGACGGTGACGTAAGATGTTTGAAACCGAAGTCACTCTTTACTTTCGTAACGAAGCATAAATGGGCCTTTAGAGAGCACCGATGTTAACCGTCAGTCACAGCAACAGGTCCTAGACCTGGTTTTCTTTTCCTCTGCGCTGTTTGACAAGAGGCCATCGTTTATTCCTGCTCTGCCTCTCCGGCTGCTTGAGATCAGTCAAGTTTGTAATCACTGTGTCCTTAAACTTTGAGAAGCGCTCGTTTTGTCCATTAATGGCTCTCATGATGTCAGCACTGGATACACCCTCTCCATTATTAGTGCAAACCTTCTTAAGATGTGCACTTCATGAAGTTTGTCTTAAAGTCTGGAGTAGTCCAAGTCTTTGTTGGACATTGTCCCTTAATGCTTTTGACATTTTGGACATTATGATTTATGTGCTTCAGTTGCCAGCAAGCTGTTATTAAAGTTTGTATGTTGTGGTCTTGCCTCAGTAGCTCACAATAGCTCTGTTGATATGTTTCCACTTTATTCATATAACAAGCTATATAACAGAGCTTAGAAGAAAGCGTCTGGTTGCCATGACACTCAGCAGCAGTTGTCTGGACCAACATGTCTCAATGATGTCAGACTGGTTGGAGATGAACTTCCTCCTCATGTGGTTGGATTTTATAAAAGCTTATGTTTAATCATGAGTGAGCTGACTGAGGCGGACAGATGAGGCCCAGAATATAAGATCTTCTTCCACCATCTTTATTCATCCTGTCAGAGATCATCTCAACAACACGTCCCAGCAGATGGGCGACCAGTAGGAGACCACACCCGGTACCATCAACTCGCAAAAACTAGACAATAGAAGTTGGAAAAAAAACATAGAAAAAAAAAAACTGGAAAACCCAGAGGAAATCTAGTAAAATCAGGAGAAACCTGGAAAAACTGAAAAAACCTGGAAAACATGGACAGCCATGGAAAACCTAAAGAAACCTGGAAAGCCTGAAGAAAAAAAAAAAGGAAAAACCTGGAGAAATCTGCAAAAACTTAAAAACCATGAAGAATCTGAAAAAATAATAATAAAAAAAAACCTGGAAAACCTGAACAAAAATTTTAAAAATCTGGAAAACCTGGAAAAGCTTGAAATACAACTCGGACACGAAATTCACATGAAACCATTTTATCAGCAGCAAACTGAATCCTTTGCATCCTCAGGGTTCTGTTAGAACCCTTTCCACCAGGGTTCTGAAGAAGGTCCGGTTCTACAAGGGTTCTGAAGAAGGTCTGGTTCTACAAGGGTTCTGAAGAAGGTCTGGTTCTACAAGGGTTCTGAAACATTTTTCATGTTTTACCCACGAGACCCAAATAAACAGGAAGCTGTTCAGAGAAGTGGTGGTCGTCAAGAGTTTTGCTGTAAAAAAGAAAAAGTTGAACCCATTTTACTAAAACATCCACCCGTCTAACCGGCACATACATTAATTTCTCACCAGCAGAGCTCGTCCTCGGGTTTCTATGGGCAACAGGAAGTTTCCCAGAGCACAGACCACAGAGGCCACGGCGAATGGACTGAGAGCCAGAATCACGGATTGAGACATCAGCACCTGAAGTACACACAGAACAGTGAGGTACTACAGCAGTAAAAACTCTGCAAACAGGGCAGGTCAGTGAACGCACCTGAGCAATGAAGGGAGCAATCATCCCTCCAATCCGACTGAAGGACGTACAGAAGCCCATCCCCAGAGAGCGGGCCACGGTCGGGTACACCTGAGAGACAAAACACTGGAACACTGAGATCCAATCCTACAACCCCACAAAAAACAGCAGGAACCTGAAACCAGCCCAACTAGAAACTGGATGTACCTCAGCTGTATAAATGTAGACCACATTGAAGTTCATGGAGACCAGAGACCGGAGCAGGAACAGCAGGACCGTGAACCCAAACCTAGAGATATAGAAGTCCTGTTAAACCTGGAAGACCTGATAAAGGACCTGATAAACCTGGGGGACCTGGTAAACCTAAAGAGCCTGGAGGACCCAGCAAACCTGCAGGACCTGGTAAACCCGGTCTGTCTGTGCGGTTCTCACATGGTGGTGCAGATGTTGACCAGCATGAAGAAAATGGCCATCAGCAGCTGGAGGACCGTCAGACTAATTTTCCGTCCAAACACATTGAGCAGAGCGATGTTTACTGGGACCACTGGGAAGACAGGAGAAAAGGGGGTCAGACCTAGTCCAGGACTACTTATTTCTACAAGTCCAGGATGATGGAGTGGAAACTGTTTGGACTCAGCACTGTCTCCAGTGGACAGTAAGGACATTACAGCTACTCTGAACACTGAATTCAGATTATTACTTTCTTCCATTAGAGAAAACCTGGTTTCCACCTCCTCAGGGTTCATGCTGGGGTTGGATCGGATCAGATTAGGGTAGGGTCTGGTTGGGTCAGGTCGTGTTGGTTTGGGTTTGGTCTGTTTGGGTCGGTTCTGTTCGGGTTGGATCGGGTTATGGTTGGGTTAAGTTGAGTCAGTTTGTGGTTGGGTCTAGTTTGGTCTGGTTGGGTGGGCGGGTTCAGATCTTGTCAAATTGGATTGGGTTTTGGCTGGGTTAAGTTGAGTTCATTTGTGGTTGGGTTGGGTCTAGATGAGTTTGAGTTGGGTCTAGTTGGGTTTTGGGTTTTGATCTGGTCGAGTTGTATCGAGTTTTGTTTGGGTTAGGTAGAGACTGTTTGTAGTTGCGTCTACTTGGGTTTGGGTTGAGTCTAGTTGGATTGAGTATGTTTGTGGATGGGTCTAGATGGGATCTGGTTGGGTTGAGTTTAGATGGGTTTGGTCTGGCTAGGTGGTTTCGGATCTGGTCAAGTTGGATCGGGATTTGATTGGGTTGAGTAAGTTTTTGGTTGGGTCAAGATGGGTTTGGGTTTGTTCTGGTTGGGTTTGGGACATGCTGGATTGGGTTACTTTAGATTAGGTCAAGCAAGGGTTGGGTTCGGCTGGGTCTTGTTGGTTAACTCTAATGGAATTCTCAGAAACTGTGGACCCAGAATGACCCAGAACCAGGTCTGACTCACATGCGACCTCCCCCAGGCAGCTGATCAGCAGCGTCTGGTAGTCGCTGCTTCCGAAGGGGATGCAGTAACACAGTCCGTCCTGGTGGCGGTGTTGGACCTGATGCTCTGGGTCGGGATTGGTCACACAAAGCAGGTTCTTCTCCAAAAGCTCCGAGCTACTCAGCACTGACCCGTAGTAGGAGAAAGATGCCACAAACCTACAGAAAGCATAAACCAAAACCTGGTCCTGAGTGGATCCAGAAACCACAGGGTCCCACAGACCGAGGAGATCCACTTCTACCAAACCAGACAGACTCTTAAGAACCAGTTTCTGGACTTTTTCTCGAACCAGTCGTCATGGAAACGGTCAACATTACAGCTTTCTTCAACCTCACATTACCCAGGTTTGGTTCCCGAAAAATCAAGATTTTACAATTTACTGTTGAAGGTTGGAAATAAAAACACGGGACAATTTCAGTTCTTAACAAGTAAAATCTAACAAAAACCAGAACCTCATCACCTCATATTTTATTCCCAGTAGAAGATAAACCACACACCAGATAATGAAACAGACATTTTTACCATTTGATGGAAAATATGAGCTGATTGTAAATCTGAGGCAGCAACACGTCTGTGAAAAGTTGGAACAGGAGCAACAAAAGACTGGAAACGTAACTGGTACAAACCAGAAACACCTGGAGGAGCATTTGACAACTAATCAGGTTAACAGGCAACAGCTCAGTAACACGACTGGGTATAAAAGGAGCATTTCAGAGAGGCAGAGTCTCTCAGATGGAAAGATGGACAGAGGTTCACCAATCTGAGACAAGCTGCTTCTTAAAGTTGTTAAACATTCCCAGAAAAATGTTCCTCAGACCTTGAAGATCCTCCATCTACAGTGTATAAAATGTCGGAATATTCAGAGAATCAGGAGGAATCTCTGTGTGCCTGGGGCAAGGCTGGATGCTAGTGATCTTCTTCATTAAAAGCAGACATGATTCTCTACTGGAAAGTACTGCATGGACTCAGGAAGACTTCCAGAAACCACTGTCTGTGAACACAGTCCACCCTGAAATCCACAAATACAGGATCCAAAACCAGCTTCTTCCGTCTTCTCTGGACCAAAGCTCATTTTAAATGGTCTGAGGCAAAGTGGAAACCTGGATGAAAATGTGAACTAGTTTGTGGAAAGCATGGACGGCGTGTCCTGCAGACTAAAAAGGAGAGGGAGCATCCAGCTTGTTATCAGTGGACAGGTGAAAAGTTGCATCTCTGATGGGATGGGGCTGCATTAGTGTCTATGGTGTGGACAGCTTCCACATCTGTGAAGCTCCATCAATGCTGAAAAGTACATGGAGGTTTTAGAGCAACATCTGCTCCCATCCAGACAACGTCTCTTTCAGGGAAGGCCTTGCAGATTTCAGCAAGACAATGTTGAACCATATCCTGCATCCATCACAGCAGCATGGCTTCACAGGAGAATAATCCGGCTGCTGAACTGGCCTGCCTGCAGTCCAGACCTTTCACCAATACACAACATCTGGAGCATCATGGAAGCAGAAATCCAGCAACCAAGGTCCAGGACTGTAGAGCAGCTAGAATCCTGCATCAGACCAGAATAGGACAACATTCCTCTCCTAAAACTCCAGCAACTGGTCTCCTCACTTCCCAGACATTTCCAGACATGTTAGAAGAAGAAGATGCTACACCGTGTTGAACATCACCCTGGAACTACTTTTTACACCGTGCTGAACATCACCCTGGAACTACTTTTTCCACCGTGCTGAACATCACCCTGGAACTACTTTTTACACCGTGCTGAACATCACCCTGGAACTACTATTTCCACCGTGCTGAACATCACCCTGGAACTACTTTTTACACCGTGCTGAACATCACCCTGGAACTACTTTTTCCACCATGCTGAACATCCCCCTGGAACTACTTTTTACACTGTGCTAATCATCACCCTTGAACTACTATTTACACCGTGCTGAACATCACCCTGGAACTACTTTTTCCACCACGCTGAACATCACCCTGGAACTACTTTTTACAGACGTGTTTAGTTTTACTAGGGCTGCAAGTAATGACTTTTCTGATGGTCTATTAGTCACTATTAAACTATCGAAACAACTTGTCGACCAATCAGATTATCTCATGATTATTATAAATGGATCTTATTTCAATTTCAGCTTTGAAATCTTGCATTAAGTTATGTAAGTCTGCCATGCCTCCTCTTTAAATGTTCGAGCATTGCAGACGTACTTCGTGGTACGCAAGGTCCACTTTACAAATCTCACATGCATTTTTTTTGTAAGTTTAACTTGAAGTTATCACGTTTTGTTCACTGGTCGACTGCGATATTTTTCCCCTGGCGGACTTTATTGCGCATGTGAGACTCTCAGCAGAGATAAAGAAGAAGACGATGTGTCACTCTGTAGGTTTTTTTTTTTTTTTTTTTTGCCGACAATAGTTGACGGGTAAATTCATTGTCGACTGTTTTTATTGTAGACTATTGTCAGCAACATCGAGTAATCGTTGCAGCCCTAGTTTTTAATGTCCTCACTGTTCCAGATGTCTGTGAAAACAACTTCCCTTATTGGGTCAATAATACTTCTGTGTTTTCAGTTTAATTACATCTGACAGTTTGATTAGTCTTTTTTTTTAGCAGTTATTTGGGGACCGGTTCAGACCGAACCAGTTCAGACCAGTTCAGACTGATTAGATCTACAGTTTAATAATAAAGCAGCGTTACCAGGAGTACCAGAGCAGCACCGACGTCCTCCTGAAGGATGAACTGAGCAGAATTCTCCAGCTTCCTCTTTCTCTCTGTAACATTCGGGAACATTTACAGTATTCAATTCAATTCAGATTTATTAATAACATTTACAACAACCTCAGTTGACCAAAGGGCTGTACAAAAAAATGGCCAAAGCCATTAAAAAGTTAAACAATTTAAGTCAAACAAATTACAAAATAAAATAACATAAAATACAATAATATAGCATAAAAACACATAATACAATAAAAACTCAATTACAATCTTCAAGGTAGATGAAAAGCTAGTGAGAAAACGTGTTTTTAATAATGATTTAAAATGTTTTGCTTTGTGCTGAGCTAATGTTAAAGGGCAGGCTGTTTCAGAGTCTGGGAGCAGCAAAAGAAAAATCTTCATCACCTCTGCCTGATAAAATAGGTGATAAATAAGGTGGTGCTGTGCTATTAAGACTTTTTAAAACAAGCAATAAAATCTTGAACTGGATCCTGTACTGAACAGGAAACCAGTATCGGACTGATAAGCTCACATGGTTATCTTCCTGTCAGAAGACGAGCGGCTGAATTCTGAACAACCTGCAAGCGACTGATCAATCCCAAAATAAAAGCATGAGTAACTCTCTCTAGATCTTTAAAAGGGAAATATGATTTCATCTAGCTCAAGAGCCGTAGATGAAAAAAAAAATAGATTTGACCACAAAGCTAATTTGTTTTTCAAATTTAAAACCAGAATCAAAAATCACACCAAGGTGCTGAGATAACGGGCCAACTACACTGACATGACCACGTTTTTGTTTGTCTTTATTTAAAGAAAGGAAGTTTGTCACAAATCATGAATGAACGTCCACAAGACAATTCAACAAGTAGGTTATGGATCCACCAGACCTCATCCATATTGGTAGAACGATTTGTAGGTCATCAGGAAAACAATGAAACGTAGTGCCATGATTCCTAAAAATGGAATTCAATGGAAGCATATATAAAGAAAAAAGAATTGGACCCTGAATGGAGCCCTGTGGGACCCCCCCAACTAAGGAAAACTGATCCAGACAGACAAAAAAAACTATCTGCCAGGTACGACTGAAACCACTACGCCTCTAATGCCAACACATGTCAAGACGGGAAAACAGGATTTTATGATCAACTGGCTGATGTAAGGTCTAAAAGAAGCAGAGCAGCGGAGCTACCACTGTCAGTTGACATGAGCAGGTCATTAAAAACTCTCAGCAGTGATGTTTCTGTACTATAAAACCATTTAAAACCAGACTGAATTTTTTTTGTAAATACAGTAAAGGTTAATGAATGACTGCAGCTGGATATAAACGGACTTCTCTAAAACCTTTGACAAGAAAGGAAGTCTAAAATTTGGTTTAAAATTTGAGAGAATTGAGGTATCAAGACTTCTGTTTTTAATGAGAGGCTGTCCAACAGCATGTTTGAAGGCAGCTGGAACACAGCCAGACTCAGACATTAATTTATCAAGTCAACAATGCGGCCCTGCTGTTGAAAACATCCTTAAAGAGCGAAGAGGGAATACTGTCCAGAGGATAGTTAGAAGGCCTCAGTAGTTTAACAATCTCCGTTAAAGGTGAAAGAGACACCTGCTCAAAATGTTCAAAATTAAACGGACAATTCAAGGAAGGTGAAAGATCTAAGAGAGCATGAAGAAGGAGACCCCATTGAAGCGACCTTGTTTCTAGAAAATTCAAGAAATTCATCACAGAGCATTTGAGAGGGTGCAATACTACTGTACTCAAATCAATTTAAAACAGAGTTAAGAGTCTTTGAAAGGAACTGAGGTTTATTGAAATTATTCTATATGAGATTCGAGAGAAAACAAGAGTTGGCAGTTTTACCAGCCCTTTGGTTTGTACTTCAGCTGTCGCGAAGAATCTCCAAAGGGATTTGGAGATTATCTTTTTTATACTTTCTCTCAGCGCATCTACAGACAATGTTTAATTATAAGAGGGGCTACTGAGTCCAAAAACACCCATGCAAGTTGAGATTCATTGAGACTTAAATCACTACAGTGTTCTCTTGCCCAAAGTACAGAGTCAGTCAGGGAGGGGACAGAGACTAAACATTATTATTTATTATTATTACAATGTCTTATTTTGCTTTTAATTTGTGAGAACATTTATATGAAAGACATAATGGACCAAGTTTGTCTGGCGTCAGTGAACGTACCACCGGTGGCTCCACCAGCCGTCCTGGAGGAAGTGAAGTTCTGTTCATGGTGGCGATCCTCTGCAGCGTTTTCACCGCCGCACCCACGTTTCCCGCCGACACCTGGTAACGAGCCGACTCAGGGATGAACTGGTCAGAACAGAGAGTGGAGACCGCTTCAGGACAGAGAGACCACATGTGGACAAATCCTGTCCACTTTCAAATGCAGACAAGGATGGTGAGGACAGGTGGAGGTGGACAGAAAAGGACAGACCAATGAGGGTGGACAGGTCAGAATGGACAGGTGTGGACGATGAGTACCTTGAAGAGGAAGATGAGGATGACACTAGGGGTGACGGACAGTCGAATCATCCACCTCCAGCCCAGACCGGGAACCACTAACATTCCTAGAATGATGATCAGCATGGAGCCCGTCATCCAGAAGATCTGAGGCAGACAGAGAGCATGGTGGGAGGTGATGACATCACACAAGGGACAGCCGGGCGGTGATGACATCACACAGGTGACTCACCGTGGCCAGAGGCAGCAAGAAGGCTCGATACTTGGCCGGGATGAACTCCGTTTTAAGCACAAACCTGAACAAACATACACCTCAGAAACCTGGACAACTTTCAGCCAATCAGAATGAAGAATCAGAATGGATTCAGAGTGATGTTAACTGCTGACCCCTGTGACACTCCTGAGACGCCACAGCCCACCATGCTGCGCAGAAAGATGAACCAACCGTATGACGGCGCGAAGGATGTGAGCAGAGAGAAGTAAGCGCTCCACACAAAGCCTCCAAACACCACCTGGACACAAAGACGGGATAACAGCCAATCAGGAGGGAGGTTACAGAGATGGGACAATAGCCAATTAATGGGGGGGGGTCAGAACATAGTCCAATCAGGAGGGAGATGTGTCTCACCTTCCAGCGTCCGTATCGATCAGCGATGTATCCGCTCAGAACACCGCAGACCATGAAGCCCAGAAACACCATCTAAAAGAGACACAGCGGTCAGTTCTACTGGACCCGGTCCTGATGAAGTCTGATCTGGTTCTGATGATGTTCTCACCGTGGAGACAAGCGCCACCTGCCAGTCATCCAGACGCCACTCACATCGAATCTCAGGAGAAACCACCGCCAGCAGCATGATCTCCATCGCCTCCACAATCTACAGAGAATGAGAGGATAGATCAGCTGACCCATTGCTATGGTAACAGGATGCCAGTGGGAACCTGGACTCACGTTGGTACTGCCCATGATGAAGAACAGCAGGATGTGGAAGCGGCCGAAGCCGATGGTTTCT
Source organism: Melanotaenia boesemani (assembly GCF_017639745.1). Taxonomy (NCBI): domain Eukaryota; kingdom Metazoa; phylum Chordata; class Actinopteri; order Atheriniformes; family Melanotaeniidae; genus Melanotaenia; species Melanotaenia boesemani. The sequence goes on from NC_055704.1 coordinate 4,983,855, forward strand.
ACTGCATCCTCCACCGTATACTTCTCCTCTGCTGCAGGAAACACACAGATCCATCGTCATCACCATCTTTGTTAACATAAAAGCCTTCATCACCATCATCAACATTTTTTTCCACGTCGTCATCGCCTACATCTCGAAATATGCGACACAATGCATCCGTGATCTCTTTCCATCTGAATCCTTATCATACAGGATCCACTGCAGAAATAATTCCCCTGATGAAGTTTGTCTCTTAACAAGGGTTTGTGGGTTAATTTGACTTCTGCATCTCATAGAAAGCAGCATTTCTCACTGCAGTTATACACACAGCTAAGTCCCAGGTGTGAGTGACGGGTCACTTCACTGAAAATATGTCAGACAAACAACGTTCTGGTGTGGAGGGAGGGCTAAGTCTGCTGCTAATTAACTATCTAAAATCCAGATTTTCATAAAAATAAATCTCCAGAAATGGAAAATTTGATTTATCAAGCCAGAACTGAAAAAAATAGACTGGAGACCGCGTGAAGATGGACTTCATATCCTTCCTTGCTTCCCAGTGTACTCGCTCTCTGATTGGTTACATTATGTTCCATGTCACCGTCCACAGAGTCACAACTCAGGAGTCATCGGCTTTCCTCACACACTTTAAGATTTCTGGTCTTAAATATTATATAATATTACAATTAATATTTAATTTAATGAAATATTATATAATTAATATTTGTGATTGTCAACAAGGACCCATTTTTTAGCTGATTGTTGGGACAAAAACACACCTCAGACCACAGGATCATTTTATAGGAAAATCTTATAAAACTTAAGATAATCAGACGTTCTTTGGTCTGGAAGGGGGAAAATCTGGACCAACAGCCTGATCATTTTTATGTGTACCAGCCTTCAGACCTTGTGACTGATGACTCCGATTTTCTCATATTGTCCAGGGCCTGAAAACGCTCAAATGGAACACTGGAAGTTTGTGGAAAACCTTTTCAACTTCAGGAAAACCATCTGAAACATCTTCACTGGGCCCCGCAGATCTTCCAGACATGAACAACTGCAACAGAGACCCTGAAAAGCTAAGAATAGAAACCTGCAGAGGAACCTACAAAACACTAACAAAGAACCCCAGGAGCAGATGAACCCCATTAGAACCTTTACAACATGCTA